>NC_092723.1:180343721-180614522 GCF_047496885.1 Scyliorhinus torazame | reverse complement strand
ATTGCTATGAAGGAATTATGGCATCAACTGCAGGTCAGATACAATGACACAAGAGCAAACTAGACTCTTATGGTGGTTTTGATGGGAAAGCACCTTTGAAAGAAGTGCAAACACGTTGCCTGTATTCTTTGAGACATTTGACGCTTGCAGAATGTCCAAGACAATGAATGCTGTGCTTTGCACCACAATGCAGCTAGGATGGGTCTGAAAAGCTCTGCAAGCCTAACCTATTGCACAGAAATGTCCAGTGTCCCTTCGTTACAACAGTGAACCCAGTTCAAATATGCTTCACTGGCTGTGAATTGCTTTGGGAGGTGTCCTGACATCATGAAAGATGCTATATAATTGTTTCCAGTTCTGGCCGCCTCATTATAGGAAGGATGTCGATGCTTTGGAGAGGGTGCAGAGGAGATTTACCAGGATGCTGCCTGGATTGGAGGGCATGTCTTATGAAGAAAGGTTGAGAGAGCTAGGGCTTTTCTCACTGGAGTGAAGAAAGAAGAGAGGTGACTTGATAGAGGTGCACAAGCTGATGAGAGGCGTGGATAGAGTGGATAGCCAGAGACTTTTCCCCAGGGTGGAAATGGCTGTCACAAGAACATAGAAAATACAGCACAGAACAGGCCCTTCGGCCCACGATGTTGTGGGACATAACGGGACATAATTTTAAGGTGATTGGAGAAAGGTATAGGCGAGATGTCAGAGGTAGGTTCTTTACACAGAGAGTGGTGGGTGTGTGGAATGCACTGCCAGCAGAGGAGGTGGAGTCAGAGTCATTCGGGACATTTAAGCGACTCTTGGACAGGCACATGGACAGTAGCAAATTGAAGGGGTGTAGGTTAGGTTGCTCTTGGATTAGGATAAGTGGTCGGCACAACATCGTGGGCCGAAGGGCCTGGACTGTGCTGTACTGTTCTATGTTCTATAAATGCAAGTCTTTTCTGATGTAGAATGTGGGACACTTCTGCAGTCCCATCAGTTTCTCCCCAAATTTGTCAAGCTCAGAAAGTGCACCGAATGCAGGGGCCATGGAACGTGCACTGTTGGGCGGCACGGTGGCACAGTGGTTGACACTGCTGCCTCACAGTGCCAGCGACCTGGGTTCAATTCCGGCCTCAGGTCACTGTCTGTGCAGAGTCTGCACGTTCTCCCCGTGTCTGCGTGGGTTTCCTCCGGGTGCTCCGGTTTCCTCCCACAGTCCAAAGATGTGCATGTTTGGTGGGTTGGCCATGCTAAATTGGCCCTTAGCATCCAGGGATGTGCAGGTTCGATTATGGGGATGGGCTTGGTGGGGGGGGGGGGGGGAGATGGGTAGAGAGCTCATTTGAAGGGTCGATGCAGATTTGAAGGCCAAATGGCCTCCTTCTGCACTCTATGGAGCGTGAGGTCACTCAATATATTCCAAAAATACCTGATGCCCATCATAAATTCAGACTGTGTGAACATGCATCTGCTGTGTCAACTTTGCCTAATTGTTCCCAGCACTAATTATCACGACTAGATGAGCACTTGAAATGCCATAGCATACGAGGCTGCGGACCAAGTGTAGGGATTCTATGAAAGTGCAAACAATAGTGAATTGCTCTTCTTTCTTCACTCCAGTGAGAAAAGCCCTAGCTCCCTCAACCTTTCTTCATAAGACATGCCCTCCAATCCAGGCAGCATCCTGGTAAATCTCCTCTGTACCCTCTCCAAAGCATCGACATCCTTCCTATAATGAGGCGGCCAGAACTGGAAACAATTGTATAGCATCTTTCATGATGTCAGGACACCTCCCAACAGGTTGATAGGGTTGTGAAGAAGGCCTATGGAGTGTTGGCCTTTATTGGTAGAGGGATTGAGTTCCGGAGTCGGGAGGTCATGTTGCAGCTGTACAGAACTCTGGTCCGGCCGCATTTGGAGTATTGCGTACAGTTCTGGTCACCGCATTATAGGAAGGACGTGGAGGCTTTGGAGCGGGTGCAGAGGAGATTTACCAGGATGTTGCCTGGTATGGAGGGAAAATCTTATGAGGAAAGGCTGACGGACTTGAGGTTGTTTTCGTTGGAGAGAAGAGGTTAAGAGGAGACTTAATAGAGGCATACAAAATGATCAGGGGGTTGGATAGGGTGGACAGTGAGAAGCCTTCTCCCGCGGATGGATATGGCTGGCACGAGGGGACATAACTTTAAACTGAGGGTAATAGATATAGGACAGAGGTCAGAGGTAGGTTCTTTACGCAAAGAGTAGTGAGGCCGTGGAATGCCCTACCTGCTACAGTAGTGAACTCGCCAACATTGAGGGCATTTAAAAGTTTATTGGATAAACATATGGATGATAATGGCATAGTGTAGGTTAGATGGCTTTTGTTTCGGTGCAACATCGTGGGCCGAAGGGCCTGTACTGCGCTGTATTGTTCTATGTTCTATGTTCTATGTAGATGTCCTGAATTCCAGAAGTGTAAAATCTAGATGACCAGGGCACCTGTACTAAAGACCATATTACTGGCCAGGTAGGGTCAGTCCGCACTTGCACAGTGACGGATAACTTGAGAGTTGACAGCAGCTTCCAAAACTTTCCAAAATGCTGAAGTAAGATCAGCAGAAGCAAAAGAGAAGGACAATTGGACTGTTTCTAAGAGAGGCTAAAGAGATGGCCCAGGATAGCAATACGTCTGGAGACACGCACCTTAAGAATGATGGTGTTCATGTGTTTTGGTCCAGAGATTAGAGTACAGAGAGCAGAAGATGTGACATTCCCAGTGTGAATCAGACTTCACATGTTGAGCTGTCCGTGAGTGTTTGAATAAGAGAAAATGTTCAAGAGGAAATGGAAAGAAAAATGGATTGCTAACTCATAAGAGCTCTTAAATCCTCCCCCAGCCGTTGAAGAAATAACGTTAGAAGTGCAGGAAAGTTAGCCAATGTGTGTTAAAATGGACAGCATTAGCAGGGAGGTGAGCGGGTAGTGAAGATCAAGGAGAGCAGGGGGGCGAGCGGGTGGTGAAGATCAAGGAGAAATGGGAAGTGGAGTTGGGAATGGAGATCAATTGGGGAGTATGGAGCGAGGCACTGCGAAGGGTAAACGGGACCTCCTCTTGTGCAAGGATGAGCCTGATACAGTTTAAGGTGGTGCACAGGGTGCATATGACTCGGGTGAGAATGAGTGGGTTCTTTCAGGGGGTAGCAGATGAGTGAGAGGTGTGGGCGGGGGCCAGCGAATCATGCGCACATGTTTTGGGGTTGTGAAAAATTGGAAGATTCTGGGCGGAGTGTTCGCGGTCTTAGCCAGGATAGTGGAGGAGGGAGTGGACCCGGACCCTTTGGTGGCGATATTTGGGGTTTCAGAGAAGCCGGAGCTCATGGAGAGGAGGAAGGCCGATGTCTTGGCCTTCGCCTCTCTGATTGCACGGCGACGAATTTTGCTGGAGTGGCGGTCGGCATCGCCACTGGGGGGGTAGCAGCTTGGTTGGGTGACCTGTACGACTTCCTGCGGTTAGAGAAGATAAAGTCTGAGTTAAAGTGTTCAGCAGGGGAGTTTGAGAAAAGGTGGGGGATGTTTGTGACCGTGTTTGAGGAGCTGTTCGTCGCAGGGGGGGTGGGTGATGGGAAGGGGGTGCGGGGGGGGAGGGGGGGGGGGTGAAAAAGGAGAAAAATCTGTACAAACTGTATAGTTGATTGTTGGGAATAATGTTTCCCGGGGTGTTTGTTTGCTGGAACCTACATTGATACAAGTTTGAATAAAATGCGTTTAAAAATAGAGAGCATCATTTCCATTCGGTAATGTCTGTAAATGACAAGACAAGAAGCTTCAGATAATCCAGTTATTGTTGCAGAGTGCGAGGAGACATGAGACATATTAGGATATGGAAACCGTCTGTCATTGCCAAACCAGAGCAACAGACTGACTAGCCGGCCATGTTGTAGTCCGGTGCATGAGCATTACTTTATTTTCTGATTTTCCCTGTCCAACTTGTTGCATATTCTGTTAATAAACCACAGCACATTTTTTAGATCATTGCTTTTCCCTTTTGGGTTCAGGCCCCTGTTTCCATTGAGAGTGGAAGGGGAGCTGACAACGCCGTGTAAAAAAGCCACGTGTCCACCCTTGCATTCTTTTTTCTTTATTCTTTCATGGGATAGGGGCATCTCTGGCAAGGCCAGCATTTGTTGCCCATCCTAATTGCCTTTTGAGCTGAGTGGCTTGTGAAGAGTCGACCACCTCGCTGTGGGTCTGGAGTCACATGTAGGCCAGACCAGGGTAAGGGCGGCAGATTTCCTTCCCGAAAGCGTGAGGTCACTCGATACATTCCAAAAATACCTGTTGCCCATCATAAATTGAGACTGTCGTGCATCTGCTGTGTCAACTTTGCCTAATTGTTGCCAGCAACAATTATCGCAACATTTAAGAAGTGTTTAGATGAGCACCTGAAAGGCTATTGCATACGAGGCTGCGGACCACGTGTTGGAAGATGGGATGAGAATAGAGAGGTGTTTTGATGGCCGACACAGGCAGAATGGGCCGAAGGGCCTGTTTCTGTGCTGTACAAACTCTAAGACTGTTTTACGCCTCATCCACTCTCACTAGGAAAGAGGAACAGCAATTAAATGACTTGCAGTTCACAAGAGTGTTGGAAGCACTTGCTTTGCTCACTTTGGCCCGACTGCGAGGCAAGTACTTGGCAAAACTAGTGTAATGAAGGAAGAAAAATATAGAAAGACCTCAAAGGTCGACGTTGCTCGTGATCAATGATGCTAATAACATCAGAAAGTAAACTCCGAGTAGAAGCAGAGATTATATAATAAAATAGACATAATTTCAGATCTTGTATCTTCTCCCATCACTACAACGCTCGCATCTACTTTTGCAACATCATCTGCCACTGTCCCTACCTCAGACTTAAGAGTGGGAATTGTGTGGGTTGCTATAAAAGGCCGCAGGTTGCCATAGCCTCATCCCGTTCGCTCCTTGCAATTTCTGCCAGCTCCCTTTGCCCAAAAGATCAGAAGTTTAGTTTCAGATTTGATCTTGTATGGCGACGAGGACCGTTTCTGTTAAGCAAAGGAGGTGCGAGGTCCTCGCCATTGGGAACTCCCTGAAAAGGACTTCATTGGGTCTTTGGCTGCCTGGTTTCCGTTGCCTCCCACCCCTATACCCTTGGATTGTGGCAGAGGCAGTCAGCGAACTTCCCTGCTTGTGTGGAAAGAGTAGAATCAAGGGTGGTTCTACCAGGGTGGGAATTGAAAGAGGGGCCCCTTCGTCTGGAAGAAAATCCAGTACTAGATATCCTCTGGAATTCATCTTTTTGTATGTTCTCCTCTGACTTTGCCCGATGATTGTTAACAAAGGCTTTAGCTGCCTGGACCATCCTGAGGAGCTTCCTCCCTCTCGTTCTCTGCCTCTTCATCTCTCCCTTTCTGAAACCCTGTAACCCATCTTCTCAACCGAGTTTTTCATTACCGTCGCTAATTCCTCATGGCCCTGTTGGATTCCTGTACGTTTCCTGTGCAGTGACTTGAAGCACTTTTACATTTTATAAATGGAAGTTGCCATTGTCGGTCAGTTAGCCTCCGACACTTAAACACGTGAGGCATAACTGATTGTCCGCTTGCTGGAGAACTGCTACTGTCCTTGAAATTATATCACTGTGTGAATCACATCGAAAGGAGGCAAAAGGACATAACCCCCCCCCCCTCCCCGGAACTTTTGCTGGGCTATTTGTTAAATGTTGCCGTTTAGCAGCTGGTTAAATGACTGACAGAATCCCACAGAATGATATTTAACCGCGAGGCTGTAGGGGCCACTGGGGTGCATGTGCCTTCTAAGATTCACCTGCGACTGGAGGTTTGACTTCCATTCACGCTTATTCACCGCAGCCCCAGTGTGACTGAACATGTGCGTTTATATATGACGAAGGATTTCACACATCATACTTTCTACCGCAGCATTTAGTTCAACAGTGACGAGCTAGACATAGTGTTGAATGAAATACCCATTTTTGTTTTTATTTGTGTGTGTGTGTGTATATATAGTGTGTATGTGTGTATCTGTGTCTGTCTACCTACATTAATAGTTTGAAGAACCTATGCACAGATACTGAATGAAAACCACTTGTGCCTCTTCCAGGAATGGGAAAGGAGGTTGAAAATCTCATCATGGAGAACACCCAGCTTTTGGAAACCAAGTAAGGAAGACACTTTACTGTAAATATCTTCTCCTGCATGGGCTCGCCAAATTCCAAACAAATTCTTAGAATGTGCCGAATGCTGTCCGACATACTCGCTCTGTAATGACAGATCCTTGTCGTGTTCTTATTGAGATTCCAACGAATCAGAGCTCATTCTGATGATATGAGCAATGATGGTAACTTGTATCGTCATGCCATTTGTACCAATACTCATGACAATGCTCATTGATGGTCCTCCAAATCCTGGTCATGCAAATTGTTACATTTTTGAGTTGGGTGTTGGAGGTACTTTTCTGAGGTTCAGTCTCTCGGCCTTCTCGATAAGTGAGTCCCCGCTCCCCATGTTCTGAATATACCTTTCCCTGTCTAGTAGTGTGAGATTCCTCATCAGTCCAGAGATGCAACATGTTTATTGTACTTGAACTTACTCACCTCCCCTCATGTGATCTTTTAAATGTGGTAGAACAAAGAACTTCATAGACAATAGCTGAGCGGTTTAAACTGCCAAACAGATTTATTGAGCAGCAAATGTGATTACGCACTGTAGATGTTCAAATCGCTACAGCCTTGACTATCCCTCCCTGCAGCACAAAACCCGAGCAGTCGTGTTTTCTCACTCACCTGCAACTTAAACCGGAATATTAACATTTTTATAGCAACTTGTAGCCAACCATCCAAAGAGATTCTCTCTGGCCCCTCCATTTATCTCTAAAGGCATCAGGTGGACTAGACTTATGGGCAAGATGGACTGAAAAATTAATTCCAAAAGTTGATGGGTGCAAATATTTCCTTCATATTAACCAAAGACAGGAGCAAATGTTCCTGGAATATGCTCAATACAGGGGCTGGTTTAGCACAGTGGGCTAAACCGCTGGCTTGTAATGCAGAACAAGGCCAGCAGCGCGGGTTCAATTCCCGTACCGGCCTCCCCGAACAGGTGCCGGAATGTGGCGACTAGGGGCTTTTCACTAACTTCATTGAAGCCTACTTGTGACAATACGCGATTATTATTATACTTTCTCAAATTTCTGCCACGCACATTGGATTGGGAAATTCAAACTTCCGGTGGGCAATTATCCTACACTGGGAGCTATACGATACTCCAATTTATAAAGAACAAAGAACAATATAGCACAGGATCAACCCTTTGGCCCTCCAAGCCTGTACCGGTCAATTTAAATCCTACCCATTTGGCTTCAGGTCCACTGGAACGTGCGGCAGGCACTGCACGTTTTTTTTCCCCCGCCCGAGTCAGAAGGCTGGCCAATGAAGGGGCAGCTGCCTTGCACTGTAAATAAATAAATCCAAATATGATTGCCCCCCCCTCAGCCCCATACGACTTAGTACTCTACGCTAGTACTTGTCACAAGCCGGCTTCAATGAAGTTACTGTGAAAAGCCCCTAGTCGCCACATTCCGGCGCCTGTTCGGGGAGGCCGGTACGGGAATTGAACCCTCGCTGCTGGCCTTGTTCTGCATTACAAGCCGGCTGTTTAGCCCACTGTGCTAAACCAGCCCCTGAATTTGGCGTTGCTGAAGCAAGTTGGCAGAATTTCCACGGATTTTCCGTGCTTCGGCATGAAGCCAATGAACCATGAAAGCGGGATGGGGAAGTTTGCATGCCCCAGTGGAGCTCGCCCTGATTTTCCCCCCCATTAATATTTTGCTCCCAGCTCGATGCCCTAACCATTCTTTGTATCCCAGTGCAATAAGATAAAAATTGTTTTGGGCTTTAATTCTAAAATTATACTCCAGTTCTAATTTGGATTAAAATTTAAGAGCAGCCTGAATCTTAGTGCAATTAGCACTCAAACTTCAAAGTTTATTTACTTCATTATTAAAGCATTGAGGTGAGAGGCGAGAGTAAAAACAAAAAGTGCAAGAAAATCTCAGCCGGCCTGGCAGCGTCCCTGCAGAGACTAACCCGAGTTAATGTTTCCGGTCCATTATGACTTCTTCGGAGGGGCAATTTTAGATTGGCCAATCCACCGACCGTGCACGTCTTTGGGTTGTGGGGGTGAAACCCACGCAGTCACCGGGAGAATGTGCAAACTCCACACGGACAGTGACCGGGAGCCGGGATTGAACCCGGGGCCTCGGCGACGTGAGGCAGCACGACATTACTACTTTTGAAGAATTCTGTCATGGGACATGCGCATTGTTGGCAAGGCCAGCATTTGTTGCCCATCCCGAATTGACCTTGAACTGAGTGGCTCGCTGGGCCATTTCGGAGGGCAGTTAAGAGTCAACCACATCGCTGTGGGCCTGGAGTCACCTGTAGGCCAGACCGGGTAAGGACGGCAGATTTCCTTCCCTAAAGGGCATTAGTGAACCAGATGGGTTTTTACGAGAATCAGCGATAACTTTATGGTCATCATTACCGAGACTAACTTTAAATTCCAGATTTATTAATTAATTTGATTTAAATTCCACCAGCTGCCGTGGTGGGATTTGAACCCCTCTTCCCAGAGCATTAACCTGGGCCCCTGGATTACACTAACATTATGCCGCCATCTCCCCCAGAGGGAGGGGGACAAGTGTCGCATTTTTAAAGAAGTGTAGAAATGACAAAGCGGGACCTGAAATTTCAGAAACTGGAAGCGCTAAAAAACAGTTCGGTCCATTAGCCTCCTTTGCTGAGGCTGGGGGGGGGGGGGATAAGGAGTGACGGGCCTAAATGAGGCGGAAGGATCCCGTAGATGCATGTACCAGACTGCAGGCGGTGGTACTGCATGAGATACCAGCGAGGAGGGGGTCTCCCCAAGACCATCCCAAGCACCATTCCATGGTCAGTCTTACAATTTAACTGCACCTTCTTGTTGTAAGTCATTCCGACCACTACAGGCTCTCCCTGTGTTTACTAAGGTATGCTAAGCTTTTCTCGAGCATGGTTTTAACTGAATTAAGAGAATATTCCCGGGCACTTATTCCTTTAAAGGAGATTTTCTGCTCAGCTTTTGACCTGCGTTATAAATGGAGATGGGAATTTTTGGCATTCGGCTCATTTACTTTAATTGAAGGTGATATCACTCAGCGGCTTTGATTGCATTTGTAGGAATGCTCTGAACATTGTGAAGGATGACCTGATTGCAAAGGTCGACGAGCTGTCAAGTGAGCAGGAGGTGTTGAAGGGGGGAGCTGGAGACTGTCAAACAAGCCAAAGTCAAGGTTGAGAACCGACTGAAGGAGCTGGAGGAAGAACTGAAACGGTGAGAGAGTGCAGAATGACCCATTATTGGGCCTGTCCTTTTCAGTAGCGGGATCTGTTTGGTGTGTGGGGCATGTGCTCCATTGAAAGCTCTTATTTGAACTAGCTGACATGTGAAATCCCAAGTGTGCATGTTGTCTGCAATTACCAGCGATGCATTTAGGCGGAGCTGTGACTGAATATGAATCAGGAGCCGCAGTCGTACTCTCAGTCCCTTGGACTTGCTCCGCCGTTCAATAAGGTCATGGCTGATCCAGATTTTACCGTCAAGGCTCGTGAGGCAGCACCTTCAGAACCATGACCACCGCCATCTAGAAGGCCGAGGGCAGCAGATGCCTGGGAATCTCACCGCCTGGAGGTTCCCCTCCAAGCCACTTGCAAATATATCGCCGCTCCTTCACTGTCACTGGGAGCAAATCCTGGAGCTCCCTCCCTAACAGCACTGTGGGTGTGCCCACACCACATAGACTGCAGCGGTTCAAGAAGGCAGCTCACCACCACCTCCTCATGGGCAATTGGGGATGGAACAAATGCTGGCCCAGCCAACGAAGCCCACGTCTTTTGAAAGAATAAAAAAGTTCTCCGGAACAACTTCCGTTAATTTGTGGCGGTTTTTTTCAGGGAGTTTCCCGCCGGCAATGCCAGGGGTTTCCCTCCGCTAGTCAATGACACGTGGTCATTTTGGCCCTGGGGAGGTTCTCACCGGTTTAGCCCATGCTTCGGGCTGGATTCTTCCGCCCCCACTCGCCGCAAGAACGCCAACGGCGAGACACGGACAATGGAGAAGCCCATTGAACTCGGGCGGGATTCTCCGGTCGTCGGGGGACGTGGCCGGAAAATCCCACCCTTAGAATTTTTTTTTTAGCACCGGGGACCTAAACTTGGCGATCGGGCCGCCATTTTGAAAGGGTGCCCCAATGTCTAAGTGAGCTTGCACCCCCCACTCATGGGCAATGTGACCCCACCAACACATGAGCACTACCCCACACCCCCCCAAGAGAGGACACCCTGCTTTGGGGTCCCTGGGGCCCCCCCTCTTCAGGCCCCCCCGAGCCCCTATTACAGCACCCCTTCCCTTCCAGAACTCCTACCCATCCCCTTCCAACCTCACAGAGGCCCCTACTTACCTTCCAACCTCTACGCCACCCTCCTTTCATGGGCGTGGCCCCCCCTACCCCCTGGCCCTTAACAGTGCCACACTGGCCCCTGAGCAGCGCTCTTGCCAGCCTGGTGGTGCCATCCGGGCACCTTGGCAGTGACAGGGTGTCAGTGTCAAGGTGCCAGCGCGCGCAAGGTGCCCGCGTTCCAGGAGGCTGGCCAGGGAGCTACCCTGCACTCACTGTCCGGTGGATCTTCCCACTTCAGTGTCTTCGAGGAGGTCCAAATTCTTTCGTCAATGGTGGGTGAGTTATGTTTGGACATTTTCTTTGGGGGGGCAGCACGGTGGCGCAGTGGGTTAGCCCTGCTGCCTCATGGCGCTGAGGTCCCAGGTTCGATCCCGGCTCTGAATCACTGTCCGTGTGAAATTTGCACATTCTCCCCGTGTTTGCGTGGGTTTCACCCCCACAACTCAAAGATGTGCAGGGTAGGTGGATTGGCCACGCTCAATTGCCCCTTAATTGAAAAAAATTAATTTGGTACACTAAATTTATTTTTAAACATGTTTGGACATTTTGAAAGCTCCGGATACAAATATCTGGCGGGACATGAGCATTCCAGTCCGTCCTGCCGCGCGATATGTCGGGGGACCCCCCCCCCCCCCCCCCCCCCCCCCCCCCCGACTGCATAATTAATTAGGCCGGGGTCGTGCAATAATTTGTAAATTCCTGGAGGCCTCCACGTCAGGAAACACCCCTTGTCCCTGTCCCACCACGGAACTTAGTCTCGGACAGGAAAATTCTGCTCTATGATTTAACAAAAGTGTTTTTATTTCTCTTTATATTGTCTTAGATTAAAAACTTCACTCTAGTTCTGTTGCAACTTGAGTGAAAACTGTGTAACCTTTGCATTCCTGGGAGTGACTGCAAGCCATGACTGCCGTGTGTTTAAATATGATTCAGCACCAGGGACCCAACGGTTTCCAGTCCATTATTTTCGTCGGTAATCTGAATAGATCAGAATGAGTAAGGAAAGTAGCGTTTTCCCCATCTAGCTGTGATCACTGACTTCTAGTACCATTAGATCAGCCTTTCCCTATTTCTAATGCACCTTCATGTTTTCTAGGGTTAAATCAGAAGCTATCGTGGCCATGAATAACAAAGAGGGTAAAGAGGAGCTGGAGGACGTGAGTGTAAGTTCTCCATACTGTGTACTGGATTGTCAGTGCTTGTTCAGCCACATAATAATAGTTTCAGTAGCACAATAAGAAAAGTTTTATTAGTTACAGCTGATTGAGCATATTCATTGGCCAAGAAAGTACATTGTTAACCCACGCTTTGTATGCACAACTGATGATGGTGACTATTATGTTCAGGCGCTGGTAAGAGTTATGTTCCAACTTCCTTTGGGATGTGCAATCAAGTGCAGGACAACTTGTGGCGCAATGGTAGCACCCCTAGTCTTGGGCCAGAAGATTCAGGTTTAAGCCCTGGTTGCAGAAGACGCGTTTGTTTATCAGCCTGTAAATCCTTCCCATATGCCTGATGGCAAGTGGTAATAGCAGGAGAGTTTCTTAATTGGCCATTCTGCAGAAGGCCACAGCAAACCATCGCAGTACCGTGCCAAGAATCCATGGTCACCAACATGGCAATGGTACCTGAAGGACGAACCCAGTGCAAGAATCACCCGACTCTTGAGCCTCTTACGACATCTCAATTTCTTTTTAAAAATGTGTTCATCGGTTGTGGGGTCGGGGACAGCATTTGTTGCCCGGCCCTAGCTGCCCTTCCACTGAGTGGCTTGCTTAGCCATTTCAGGGGGTACCCACATTGCAGCGGACCTGTAGTCACATGTAGGCCACACCCGGCAGATTTCCTTCTCTAAAGGACATTAGTGAACCAGATGGGTTTTTGTGACAATGGTTTCATGGCCATCATTAGACTTTTAATGCCAGCTTTCTACCCCACCAGGGCAGAACCCAAGTCTCCAGCGCATTGCCCTGGGTCTTGGGATTACTGGTCCAGCCCAGTTCCAGTTGTACAGCAAGATAAATTCATATAGGATAAGATCTAGGATCCTTCAGAAAGAAACAGATCACAAAGCATTTTACCCCAACAGCAAACACAGCCTCGATCTGAGCAAAATAGTAATATGTGGTGAGATTTTCCTGTGATTTGTTGACCTATCTTCTTCCAGCTGCATGAACAACAATGAAATTGAGATTCCTAGATCTGAATATTGAGCTGCATAGGTAGTGGAGTCCACTGGAGTTCTTCTCTGTACAGTAATACTGTCCCTTGTTGTAGGGTCTTTGTTCGGTCCCTTTATCACTACAGTGTTCTCCTTCAACCATAAGGCAGGGAGGGTCTGAGCCTAGACTTTGCTGAGGTGACAGAGACGCAGTGGTAATGTCACTGGACTGGTAATCCAGACAGCTGGTGTAATTTAAACTCTATTAATAAATCTGGAATATAAAGCTCATCGCAGTAATGGTGACCAGGGGGCAGCACGGTGACACAGTGGCCAGCACTGCTGCCTCGCAGCATCGGAGACCTGGGTTCGATTCCCCGCTGGGTCACTGTCTGCGCCGAGTCTGCACGTCCTCCCTGTGTGTGCATGGGTTTCCTCCGGGTGCTCCGGTTTCCTCCCACAGTCCAATGATGTGCAGGTTAGGTGGATTGGCCATGATCAATTGCCCCTTAGTTGTGCAGGTTAGGTGGGATAGGGCAGGATAGTGGGCCTAGTTAGGGCACTCCTGCAGAGGGTCGGTGCAGACTCGGTGGGCCGAATGGCATCCTTGTGCACTGTAGGAAATCTGTGACTTCTATAATAAAAGCAAAATCCTGGAAAAGCACAGCAGGTTTGGCAGCATCTGCAGAGAGAGCGAGAGAGCGATTTTGATTATTCAGACTAATTAACATTTTGATATATTCAAAAAAGTCGAGTCTGCCACATTAGATATCTACTTGAGATAGGTTTGTGCAATTAGTGCATGTTTGAGATCCCGGCATTCTACAGCGCAGCCTCTGGCTACTCCTGCATCCAAACAGTTAGAGAGGGCCTCTGCCCGGAACACTGCAAACCCACCCCAGTCTGCCGCTTGGGGGCTGCCTCTAGGCACCCAAACTGATCCCTGCTGCCTGCGGGAATCTGGGAGCCTACTGGGAAAACCCCACTCCGTTTCCTTTAATTGGCCTCAGTGGGTTTTAAAGCGTCCGACCAGCTACCGTGCTGCCCACAGTCCTGCCGCATCCCATCCCAACTCCCAAAACTAAAAGCCCGCAGCTGGGATGGAACTGGGGAACTGCCACGCACCAGGTGGGGCGTGCATTATCTCCCGCCGGCTTCACCATCCCAGCTCCGAGAGGGGATAAAATCATCCACAAGGTGTCAGTCTTTGGTTGAAGAAAATATATACATCAGACATTTCCCAGGCAATTCAAAGTATATACTGCCTGTAAATAGCTTATTCTACATTTGCACCGACGGTAAAATCTTTGTTACCCGGCATGCACAGGCACCTGGTGGTGCCGGTTAATCAGAAATGTCGGTTAGCGGGGAGTCCCGTTACTCCGGACACATTCAGGCAAGGTGCTGCTCTTGTCATTGAGGGGAAGCAACTGGGTAGTGAAAGGTCACAGCACAACGGGGCATCACAGTAAACAACATGACAGCTGAAGACCAGGCTGATGCCAAGACCTTCAGAGTGGCTTTTGAAACAAATCAAGCCGCCAATTTCACCGACATTTGCCCCGAGCGGTGTATCTCTGCTCGGGCGCAATAACCAAAACTGACCGAATAACTTAAATGTAAAGCCAAAGGACAACTTCTGCAGCTTTACAATCTATTGTTACTATTATTATTTTGTTTTAAAGGAATGTATGATCTGAACTTTAAAAGTAACTGGCTTTTAAAAAAAAAAAATAATCACGCTGTCGGAAATGCCACTTACTGGAGAAATCCGGTTAAGAGCGTGTGAATTAGGAGCAGGGCCACTCGGTTGGTTTATAACTCAGTTTACTGTCATTGTATTCCTTAACGAGATAATGTTAAGAATAGCTCCCATTTATAACTACTCTTTGAAAGGTAAATAAATAAAATTATCTCTACAAATTATATTGAGGGCACTCAGCCAAATGTTCTACAATGTAGACTCTGTGTGGCAGTCCAGATTTTTTTAAAATTGAAGCCTGGACTAATCCCACCATGGCTGTTTGAGAATATGGCCTTCAGTAAACAAAATGATGAAGTAAAAGGCTGGTATCAGTAATAATTCTCGTGAAGCTGGAGAATTGTCATTAAAAATCGAACCTAACTTTTTTAAAAAAATCATTCGTGGGATGTGGGCATCTCTGGTTAGGGCGACATTTATTGCCCATCCCTAATTGCCGGTGGTGAGCTGCCTTCTTGACCGCTACAGTCTGAGGTGTGGGTACATCCACAGTGCTGTTAGGGAGGGAGTTCCAGGATTTGGACCCAACGACAGTGAAGGAGCGGCCGATATGTTTCCAAGTCAGGGTGGTGAGTGTCTTGGGAGGCAGTCTTGCCATCTGTTTGTTTACTAATGGCCTTGAGGAAAGGGAACCTATAATCCCCACCCAGTCTGCCCTACATGTGCCTCCGGTTCTTGGCAATGTGGATGACCTGACAAGCCATTCTGTTGAATCATAGAAACTCTACAGCATTGTTGGAGTTGACAAAGAAATCTCACCATCACCTTTCCAGGGCAACTGGAGATGGGCAATAAACACCAGCCGTTGCCAATGGCAATCACTTCCCAGGAATGAACAAATAAATGTTTATGGGTGTTGTCACTAATCCTGTTTGTGACTTTGGCCTGTACCCAAAGTGGTAACTTTCCGCAATATTTCCCTGTATAATGCATCGTCACTTTCTCATTTGAATTCTCAAATTGGATTTCATTATTTTAAACTGAGTTACTTGTTTCCTTTAATGGTGTAATGCAGCCCGTCTAGATTCAGCCGCATTACAATGGAGTGGGGAACGCAGAGCCTTGTATGTATTATAAATATCAAAAATTTGGATCAGTAATTGAAGCTTTGAGATCGTGTCACAAACAAATACATTTCTGTGAGATGCTTCACCAAGCTGAAGACAGAGGCTGGACTGAAGAGTTAGCGGCTTAATTTTCAGTAGAGCGGTCTTTGTTAAAATAGTGCGCACATGATTGAATTAAGCAAATGGCTGATGTTTTCTTCAGATCCCTATTCCATATTCTGCTGTTCCCCACACTTTGCCCCCGTGTCTGAAAATGTGCTCGCTCTCCCGGCTTATTTATCCAAGTATCGATCGCAATGAATACATTTCAGGTGGGTCTGTGTGCACTTGTGGGCAGCGACATTGTCGGTGTAAAACGCGGAGAGCCAGTGATCCGTTTTTCTGCCCTTGTACCTGAAGGAAGGGCCCACAGGTGAGACTGTGACGATGTGAACGATGAAAGGGGAGGAAAACAACAGGGCTCCCCTGGGGTGCTGTTGCCAAAGGAAGGCCCCACAGGGAGGAGGGGAATATCAGAAAATGAGTCAACCATGGCAACTGACGTATGCCTTCTGGCTGTTTTAATGTATGTTCAAAGCAAAAGCAGCTGGCTAGAGGTGTGGCTGGAGATCACTTTTTGTTCCTATGAGTGGCACAAGGGGGGAAGGTAACAAAGACCAAGAATGTTCAGCAGCTACACTGCTTCCTCCTGCACTTATTTTTGCTTGATGTTTCTGAAATAGATTCCCGTCCACAGGAGGATGCTGCATGTTGTGTTGAGTGTGTTAAGTTCACTTTACCGCTGTAATAAAGCGTATAAGGGTGCTGGTTTTTATCTGTTCTGGTGAAGCAATGCTTCCATAACCTACAGGATGACGTACAGGTGGCGCAGAGGCGGCGCTTCACACGGGTGGAGATGGCACGGGTGCTGATGGAGCGCAACCAGTACAAGGAGAGGTTGATGGAGCTGCAGGAGGCCGTCAGGTGGACTGAGATGATCAGGTGGGAAGGCCTACCCCCATCTAATCGGTGGGAGAAGTATGTGTTGTATCGAGTCGCTGCGTGGTGGCTTTATCGTCATCCCTGTCCCAGCACCATGTCCTGTCTCTTTTCCTTTCCGCCATCAAGCTTAAAAATGGTGTAAAGCATGTCTGAGCCCGGGAAAATCTCACTGGACGTTTGCGTAGTGCATCGATGATGTTGATGTTTAGACATTTCCGTTATGTCGCAAGCTGTCTTTCAGTGGTGATAGAGTCCCAAGATATTGAAGCGAATAGCATGACGTGGCAACTTGATAAATGGATTGGGGGTGAAATTGACCTTTGTCATTGTAGTGATGGCCAGTATTATGTCAATGAGGAAGAAATTTGCGTGTGATGTGAAACGAGCTGCTATTTGCTGTGAGCGTTACTGACACAGAACTCTTTCATCCCTTTTTTGAGTCTTGTTCAAAATACACAAAGACACAAGTTATAATCGGAGATCTTCCATCAAACATACTTCCATTTGACCCGATATGCAGTGGATTCTCCTGCGGTTAATGTCCATCAAAGTCCAGAATAGATTAACAACCACGACGTAAACATAATGGAATCTTTGGATTTAGTGACCAACACAAGGGTCTGGCACGATTTTTAAAAGGAAAATTTCAAAGGAATAAGAGTCAACCCAGGAGACGTTGGGAACCCAGGAGACTACAGGGAAGGATACCTCATTTAGGGCGAAATTGAGCATTTTAAAAATCACAATATTGAATAAAGCAAGATGAATATACACCCAAGATAAACACACATAATTTAAATAGAGATTCCAAGATAGACTAATAGGCAATAAACGTGGGAGCAAGTGAGAAGCCATCTTATTCGATTAACCTTGATTCCTTTAAGCATGCTTTAGACAGACAGACAGATTGTGGAACTATAGTAGTTATTTAGAATTTCAGAGTGCCTTTTACATGAAAGATTACTAATTCAACTAATTGTTGAATGTAGGATTGGATCCGGAGATGGCTAATGGAACCGTTTTGTAGGGATTAATCTCAGTATGGGTAAAGTATTGAGTGGGATCTTAGAGAAAAATATAAAATTATGAAGGGAACAGAGAGGATAGATGCGGGCAGGTTGTTTCCAATGGCGGGTGAAAGCAGAACTAGGGGGCATAGCCTCAACATAAGGGGAAGTAGATTTCGGACTGAGTTGAGGAGGAACCTCTTCACCCAAAGGGTCGTGAATCTGTGGAAATCCCTGCCTGGTGAAGCAGTTGAGGCTACCTCGTAAAATGTTTTTGAACGGTAAAAGAATAAAAGGCTGCGGTGAGCGGGTGGGTAAGTGGTGTTGAGTCCACAAAAAGATCAGCCATGATCTCATTGAATGGCGGAGCAGGCTCGCGGGGCCAGATGGCCGACTCCTGCTCCTAGTTCTAATGTTCTCATGCACCCACTGATTGACCCTGGCCCCCCCATTATTTCATATTAATGAGCTGGATATCAAAACAAAATGTAGGATTGTCAAATTGAGTTTCACGACCAAAATAGCAAGAGAGGTAGAAAGAGGGAAAAGAGGATTTACAGACTGGAAGGTAAAAATTCAACATTGGGAAGAATCCCTTCCACGCGTTAGGGCGTCTCGATTTAATCTCGACATCCAACTCTTTTCTTTTAAAAAAAAAAAATAAAAATAAATTTAGTGTACCCAATAATTGTTTCCCCAATTAAGGGGCAATTTAGCGTGGCCAATCCACCTAACCTGCACATCTTTGGGTTGTGGAGGTGAAACCCACGCAGACACGGGGAGAATGTGCAAACTCCACACGGACAGTGACCCAGGGCCTGAACTCCTTTCTCTGAGGTCAATGACCTTTAATTTAGCTCTTTGGAGTTGTGTTTATAGAGGGGATGGACATCTCCTCTGGTCACCAGGAACGCCATCTCATTCTGCCTCCGGGATTAACTCGAGTGACTTTGCAAATATATATTGGGGTTGAGTAAAACTTCAAAAATAAACATTTAACTTTATTTAAAAAAAATTAAACATTGATAAATGTAAGGTATTAAATATTGGTTAAGGGTGGTGCAGTGGGTTAGCACTGCGGCCTCACGGCACCGAGGTCCCAAGTTCGATCCCGGCTCTGGGTCACCGTCCGTGTGGAGTTTGCACATTCTCCCCGTGTTTGCGTGGGTTTCGCCCCCACAACCCAAAGATGTGCAGACTAGGTGGATTGGCCACGCTAAATTGCCCCTTAATAGGAAAAAAATGAATTGGGTACTCTAAATTCATAGAAAAAAAACATATTGATTATTACGAATAACTATCATGCATTGAATTGACAAAGGGGTGAAAAATAATGGTGTAATCATTTTTCAATATAAGACATAGGAGCAGAATTAGGCCACTCAGCCCATCGAGTCTGCTTCGTTCAATCATGGCTGATAATTTTCTCATCCCCATTCTCCTGTCTTCTCCCCATAACCCCTGATGCCCTTATCTGCGCAAAGTGCCAAGTGAACGAGAACGCCAAAATGGGATATACCGTCCGGACCATGCGGTCCAAATCTCCACTAGGGCTGTGCAATGCTCTAGTCAGACCACATTTGTGGAATGGTGTTAATTTCTAGTAATCACAATACTAAAAGCATAGGCCGTCTTTGGAGAGGAGGTAGAGGAAAGCAGTAAGACTAGATTCCAACTGCAAAGGCTTTTGAACCAGAAGGAAGGATTGGCTAACTTTAGCCCCCACAGTTTACAAAGGAGAGGGTTGTGATGTGGGGTTGGGAGGGAGGGAGGACGACCATTGAGAATACCATTAAGTCATTTATGTAAGGTAGACCGTGAATATATATTCAAAATAAGCCAGGACCAGATATAAATTAGCGAGAAATAATGTTGTCACAGGTATTCGGGAAAAGGTTCTCCACAGTATTAAATGATATTCGGGAGAATCTTATCAGCTAAGACTTTTCGGAGCATTGAATGTGATGCTGGATGAGTTAAAGTACCTGAAGGAAGATGGCCTGAAGAGTCTTCAATCACCTGTGACTTTCCTTACCCACTCCTGCCTGTCTCGTCATGGTTTGTTCCTGTTTAACGATAGTCAGGCCTCTATTTTATGAGTGGAGGTGAGCGGCCGAGAGCCACGACGACGGTCTCTGAACAGTCTGTCATCTTCCAGCCCTCCGCACAGGTTTTTCAATTTCAGCTTTCATAAGTTAGAGACCAATGGCTCTAAAGCGAGGAACATAAAAGGGTTGTCTGCCAGAGGAGTGTGGCAGAAAACCCAACCATGAGGTTGGTCTGAGCTCAGGGCTGTTGTGTCTATACATTCTGTAGTTTGATGCTGCATAACCGCAGATTGCTACCAGTGTAGTTAACACCAGTGTGCAGTTTGATGGCATGGTAGATAGATCTTGCAGCATCATCTGTGTGGGTGGGTGTGGAGCAGTGATTTGGCAATTTGCACAGCAGCGGTGAACCTGGCACCGTCAAGACGCCGGCATTTCAGGCTGCCAGGCTTTCTGGGGTTGACTTGGCAGCTGGGTTTGACACAGTAGTTTGAGCTGCCTTGGAAATTAACCTTGATGCCGCAAGGACCCAATGTTTGAAACTGATTACCAGCGGATTTGGGGGACCAGGTTTCACCTACTCGGTAACGTCCCATCCTACTTAAAGGCAGCCTTGGTCTTAAGCAAGCTGTCAGCTGACCAAATAGGACCACGTGTATACAGTGTGAAGTTTACTGTTTTATTTTTAATATTTCTTAGAGCTTCCCGAGAGTATCCGTCAATCCAGGAGAAGAAGAAGTCGGGCATTTGGCAGTTGTAAGTACTTCAATATCCAATTAGTGCTGTTAAATTTCTAAAAAATCATTTTAAGTACACGTCGTCTTCAATAATTTTTATGAACGAAGTTGCATTTTTGAGTAATATTTTCCGTGGTGTATAAAATATCAGTATTTTTCAGCTGGTGTGGGACACCCAGTAGCCATGTCACCAAATTCGCCGGTGGGCAGGTTGCCCCAAGATCTCTACCACTGTCATCTTTCTGGCTGATTGCGGGAAAGAGTGAGCTCCCATAGAACAGTACAGCACAGAACAGGCCCTTCGGCCCTCGATGTTGCGCCGAGCTTTGTCCGAAACCAAGATCAAGCTATCCCAGTCCCTGTCATTCTGGTGTGCTCCATGTGCCGATCCAATAATCGCTAATCCATCCACGCTGGATTATTTCTTTCTGACCTTTCCTCCCACTGGTTGGAGATGTTGTGGACTCCATTCAGGACTTGTGCTTGGGAGAATGCTAGAGGAAGTTGCACCCACTTTGCCAGAGGAAAGTGGCAGAGTTAGAGTGCAGTGTCACTTCATACACTTCGGATCTAAGGAAAACAAATGCCAATATATCTTAATGGTGAGGCATTAGTAGGGTGGAGGACAAAAAGCCACGTTTATGTGCATGGCGCTTGGTGACACTTGAGTTCCACAAGAAATCTGGGATTGAAAGTCTCATGATGACCATGAAACTATTGTCGATTGTTGCTGGCCCACATGTGACTCTAGACCCACAGCAATGTGGTTGACTCTGACATGCCCTCTGAAATGGCCCAGCGAGCCGCTTAGTTCAAGGGCCATTAGGGATGGGAAATAAATGCTGACCCAGCCAGCGACCCCCATGTCACTAAAACAGAGATACAGAAATTGTTACAGCGTGGAAGCCATTCGGCCCAGTGTCTGCACCAGCCCTCCGAATGAGCAATTCACTGAGTGCCATATTCCTGCCTTCTCCCCATGACTTTGCACATTCTTTCTTTTCAGCTAACAGTCACATTCCATTTTGAATGCTTCAGTTGAACCTGCCTCCCACTACAGTCTCAGGCATTCCACACTTTAACCACTCACTGCGTGAAAACATTTTCTCCTATCGCTTTTGCTTCTCTTTTATAAAATTACTTTCAATTTGTGCCCTCTTGTTCTTGATCCGTTCATGAGTGGGTACAGTCTCTACAGACCCCTCATGATTTTGAATCCCTCTGTCAAGTCTTCTCTTAGTCTCTTCTCCAAGGAAAACAGTCCTAACTTCTCAATCTAGCTTCGTAACTGAAGTTCCTCATCCCTGGAAACATTCTCGTGACTTGTTTCTGCTCTCTCCCCAATGCTTTCACATCCTTCCTGAAGTGTGGAGCCTGGAACTGGACACACAGCTCCAGCTGTGGCTGAACTAGTGTCTCATACAAGTTCGACATAATCTCCTTGCTCGTCTACTATTTGTAAAGCCCAGGATATTTTATGCTTTATTACAGGTTGAACGTCCCTTATCCGAAATGCTTGGGGCTGAGTGTGTATCGGATTTCAGAATTTTTCGGATTTCGGAATATACTACGCATGTGTGGCGCACATTGGGAACAGTACATGTGTGGCGCGTGTTGGGAACAGCGCATGTGCGGCACGCGTTGGGAACAGCGCATGTGCGGCACGCGTTGGGAACAGCGCATGTGCGGCACGCGTTGGGAACAGCGCATGTGCGGCACGCGTTGGGAACAGCGCATGTGTGGCGCACGTTGGGAACAGTACATGTGTAGCGCACGTTGGGAACAGTGCATGTGCAGCACCCGTTGGGAACAGCGCTTGTGTGGCATGTGTTGGGAACAGCGCATATGCGGCACGCGTTGGAAACAGCGCATGTGCGGCACGCGTTGGGAACAGCACATGTGCGGTACGCGTTGGGAACAGCACATGTGCAGTACACGTTGGGAACAGCGCATGTGCGGCACGCGTTGGGAACAGCACATGTGCGGCACGCGTTGGGAACAGCACATGTGCGGCATGCGTTGGGAACAGCGCATGTGCAGCACTCGGGCACAGCGCATGTGCAGCACTCGGGCACAGCGCATGTGCGGCACGCGTTGGGAACAGCGCATGTGCGGCACGCGTTGGGAACAGCGCATGTGCGGCACGCGTTGGGAACAGCGCATGTGCGGCACGCTTTGGGAACAGCGCATGTACGGCACGCGTTGGGAACAGCGCATGTGCGGCACGCGTTGGGAACAGCGCATGTGCGGCACCCGTTGGGAACAGCACATGTGCGGCATGCGTTGGGAACAGCGCATGTGCAGCACTCGGGCACAGCGCATGTGCGGCACGCATTGGGAACAGCGCATGTGCGGCACGCGTTGGGAGCAGCGCATGTGCGGCACGCGTTGGGAGCAGCGCATGTGCGGCACGCGTTGGGAACAGCGCATGTGCAGCACTCGGGCACAGCGCATGTGCGGAACGCATTGGGAGCAGCGCATGTGCGGCACCCGTTGGGAACAGCGCATGTGCGGCACCCGTTGGGAACAGCGCATGTGCGGCACCCGTTGGAAACAGCACATGTGCGGCATGCGTTGGGAACAGCGCATGTGCAGCACTCGGGCACAGCGCATGTGCGGCACGCATTGGGAACAGCGCATGTGCGGCACGCGTTGGGAACAGCGCATGTGCGGCACGCGTTGGGAACAGCGCATGTGCGGCACGCGTTGGGAACAGCGCATGTGCGGCACGCGTTGGGAACAGCGCATGTGCGGCACTCGTTGGGCACAGCGCATGTGCGGCACGCGTTGGAAACCGCGCATGTGCGGCACGCGTTGGGAACAGCACATGTGCGGCATGCGTTGGGAACAGCGCATGTGCGCCTAGCCTTGGGAACAGTGCATGTGCGGCACCCGTTGGGAACAGTGCATTTGCGCCTAGCGTTGGGAACAGTGCATGTGCGGCACCCGTTGGGAACAGCGCATGTGCGCCTAGCATTGGGAACAGTGCATGTGCGGCACGCATTGGGAACAGCGCATGTGCGGCACGCATTGGGAAGAACGCACGTGCAGCACGCATTGGGAAGAATGCACGTGCGGCACGCATTGGGAAGAGCGCATGTGCGGCACCCGTTGGGAAGAGCGCATGTGCGGCACCCGTTGGGAAGAGCGCATGTGCGGCACCCGTTGGGAACAGCGCGTGTGCGGCACCCGTTGGGAACAGCGCGTGTGCGGCACCCGTTGGGAACAGCGCGTGTGCGGCACCCGTTGGGAACAGCGCATGTGCGGCACCCGTTGGGAACAGCGCGTGTGCGGCACGCATTGGGAACACGCATGTGCACGCATTGGGAAGAGCGCACGTGCGGCACGCATTGGGAAGAGCGCATGTGCGGCACCTGTTGGGAACAGCGCATGTGTGCCACACATTGGGAACAGCGCGTGTGTAGGGAACAGCGCATGTGCGTAACGTTGGGGACAGTGCATATGCGGTGCGTGTTGGGAACTGCGCATGTGCAACATGTGTTGGGAACTACGCATGTGCGTAATGTTGAGGACAGCGCATGTGCGGTGCGTGTTGGGAACTGCGCATGTGCGGTGCGTGTTGGGAACTGCGCATGTGCAGCGTGCATTGGGAACTACGCATGTGCGGCACGCGTTGGGAACTGCTAATCGCCCAGGAGCCTTGTGGATTTTCCCACTCTTGACAACATATTGCGCTCCAAAGAAATTGCGGATTTTTGGAATTTTTCGGTTTCGGAATTTTGCATAAGGGATGCTCAGCCTGCAATCACTTACTCAACCTGTCCTGCCTCCTTCACTGACTTACATGCACAAACATCCAGCTTCCTCTGCTTTCTGCGTTCCCTTTAGAGTTGTATCCTTTGTTTTATGTTGTTTCTCTATGTTATTCCTACTAAAATGAATCACTTCACATTCCTCCGAATGGAACTTCATCTGCCACCCGTTCGCCCACTCCACCGACTTGTCTATGTCCTTTTAAAGTACTGCGCAGATTTTCACAGTAACTTAATTGCAGTGTTAATGTAAGCCTACTTGTGACAATAAAGATTATTATTATTGCAAGTTTCAGATGAATTGTGTACCCCTGAAGTTATCATCCAGAAGTTCACTTCTTTTGCTGAGCTTCAATATAGTTATGTATTTTGTGTATATATATAAAAAACAATAAAGTATTTTACACTACTGTTATAAGTATTGGGCTGTATTCCTCTTTCTTACGTTACCCTGTTTGTTGTCTTCATCTCCAGTTTCAGCCGTCTCTTCAGCTCTTCTGCAGTGGCCCAGCCCACAAAAAGGCCCCCGGTGCTCCATTATGCGGCTCCCAACACCTACGGTTCCTCTGGCTTCACCAAGCGCCGAAGCCACACCATGTCCCAGTTATCTACCGCAGACCGAACACGTGCCATAGACTTCCTGCCTGAGGAGTAAGTAACAGCCTAAAAAGGTGCGGCCTGCCTCACATGGACCCGCACTCACACGCAGCCTGCTCCCATGGCACAGGGTTAATCCAGTTTGTGATTTTTCATATGTTTATGCTTATTTTCATTATCCTCACCGTTTTATTTCAATTATTCATTTGCTTTGCTTGTTGTTTATTTTTGCTCCTCTTCCATTTGTAATAATTTGTTACTGCCAAAGAAAGGTTGTTTGCAAAAGTCATGCTGCCTTTTATTTATTTATTTATTTTCTTGAAGAGTCTTAGCATCAGGACTTGTGTTGAAGAAGGAATCTCATCTTTACTACTCTCTCCTCAAAGGGGGATTGAAGCCTTTTGATAATTAGTGTTCAAAAACAAAATGGCATGAAATGCACTTTTCGTTGCGATTTTGATACATCCTCAGTACTGATGTTCATTTGAAGCACCTGAGTCAGACAGTGTGACGAAACTCCATTAGTATCCATCTGAGAAGCAGTCATTAAACAGGCATGTCCAAGCCTTTCCTCATACTGTCAGCCTCAGGAAGGCTCCCCAGCCAACCTTCCTGATGGTAAAATCAGCACTCTTCTTTAACTGGGAATAGTGAAAAATGAAATGTTTAAATATTATCATGGAACAAGGGAGGTTGTTAAAAAAAATGTTCGTCAGAAATTGTTTCTATAAATCAGTTCTTAAAAATAGGGCTTGGATTGGGAAGTTCCTTTTTAAAGAAAAATCAGACGCAAGACTGTAGAATACAAGGGTCCAAGTAGGTTAAGGAACTAATATTTCACAAACTGCTTCAGAGATCCAATTCTATCAAGTGTGCGTGAATCCTTAGGTGTTGTTTATGGGGGCCTGTGGTGAGGTGAACTCCTCTCTGTAGTTATTTTCTTCTGATTACTAATATGACTGAAAAAGTGGATATATAAGCATTTCCATTTTTACTTGTCGCCGAACAGATTTATTGGTTATGGGTAGATTAACAGATAGCTTGATGCTCAATGAGATCCGTTTGGCTGCCTGTAACTTCACGGGTTGGCTCATTTGGCCAGACGGCTAACACGTGGCTCAGAATAATGGCAACAGCATGGGTTCCATTGACATTCCGGGCTCTTGAGTCCTACCTACCTCCTCACCCGGCGGAAAGCGATGGCAAACCGCCACTGCCAAGAAATACGGCTCAGGGTGAAGCACCGGCAGACAATGGGCGGAGCACGCGTGAAATGGAAAATGGCATTTCGAGGACACCTGGCTTGTCTGTCGCCATCCCTAGTACAAGATAAAGGCAAAAATAAAAAGCAAGTTAACTCGGAGATTAATGCGAGTTAAATTGATTATGGTGCATAGAGTGTGGTTGGTATATAGGGTCTATACTATGAGCAATGGTATAATCATAGAATTTACAGTGCAGAAGGAGGCCATTCGGCCCATCGAGTCTGCACCAGCTCTTTGAAAGAGCACCCTACCAAGCCCACATCTCCACCCTATCCCCAGTAACCCCACCCAACACTAAGAGAAATTTTGGACACTTAAGGGCAATTTATCATGGCCAATCCACCTAACCTGCACATCTTTGGACTGTGGGAGGAAACCGGAGCACCCGGGGGAAACCCACGCACACACAGGGAGAACGTGCAGACTCCGCACAGACAGTGACCCAAGCCGGGAATCGAACCTGGGACCCTGGCGCTGTGAACCAATTGTGCTCACCACAATGCTACCGTGCTGCCCGTGCTTATAATGCATAAGCAACAGCTTGTATTTATGTAGTGCATTGGACGTAAAAGGTGGTATTTTGGGCCCCACCCTCTGCCAGGATCAGTTGGCCAGCCGCATTACTTGGAGTGGGTCCCACCATGACATGGCCGAAAAATCCTGGCCAAAGAACCATAGGAGCATTGTTAAGCAAAATATGAAACTGAGCCACATGTTAAAGTGGATGATCATTTTGTTGGAGATAAATTTTAAGGAGTGTCTTAAAGAAGGACAGAGAGAGAGAGGTGGAGAGGTGTAGGACATGAATTCCAGAGTTTAGGGCCTAGCAGCTGAAGGCAATGGCAAAAGCCACCAATGGTGGGACAGCTAAAATCAGGGGTGAAATGTTCAAGGGGTCAGAATTGGACGGATGCAGATATCTCGGGAGGTTCTGTGGCTGAAGAATCATGGAATCTTGGAATTTCTACAGAGAGGCCATTTGGCCCATCGAGTCAGCACCGACCTTCTGAAAGAGCAAGAGCACTCCACCTAGGTCCACTCCCCGGCCCTATCCCCATAACCCCTATCCCCATAACCCCACCGAACCTGCACCTCTTTGGACTGTGGGAGGAAACCCACGCTGACACGGGGAGAATGGGAAAACGGCACACAGATGGTCACCCAAGGCCGGAATTGGACCAGGGTCCCTGGCGCTGTGCCACCGAGCTGCCCCAGACGGTTGCAGAGATAGGGAGGGATACAGTACATGTGCTGCGTACGTACTGTACATTGAGTAATCCGGACGAGAGTTTATAAGAATACTTCAATTTAAAAATGATTGCTGTTCTCCTATGGTGGTGTGTTATAGTTCACTGAGGGAATCTGAGTTGATGTGGGAACATGCATGTAGTCTGGAATAATGGTCTTGTATCGTTTTGACGAAGTAGAAACGTTA
Organism: Scyliorhinus torazame; assembly: GCF_047496885.1. Lineage (NCBI taxonomy): Eukaryota > Metazoa > Chordata > Chondrichthyes > Carcharhiniformes > Scyliorhinidae > Scyliorhinus > Scyliorhinus torazame. Next base: position 180,587,189 of record NC_092723.1, on the reverse strand, counting down.
GAATTGTAGAATTATGCAGCGCTGAAAGAGGTCTGTGCTGGTCTTTGAGAGAGATGCCCAATTTAGTCCTGCACTCCCAGTTATTTTCCCATAATCCTAGGTTGCACCGTCCTTTAAAATGGAGCGTTCCAGATTATCACAGCCCTCGGTGAAAAATGTGTCCTTGTAATCAGTGACTTCTGGTCACCAACCCACGTGCCACAGGAAACAATTGCTCCTATTTGATCCATCGAAATAAACACTGTGCTAAGTGTAGCACAATCAATCACTCACGAGACAAGATGAGAAGGAGTCAATCAATGGCTTTATTACGCAGACTTGTTCCCCAGCAGCACAGTTTAGAATGCGGCTGCTGGGAGAACCCGGGCTCTTATACTCCACCTTACTGGGTGGAGCCAGTAGGCGGCTGATCCAATCGGGACCCGGCGTCTATCCACCAATAGCCTCTCGGCATCACAGGGTACCGTAATACCCCTAATGCATACCACCACACTAAATTTGAACCCCTTTATTACAACACCCTTAACTTTTTCTGCGATAAAGGGAACAATCCCAATTTACCTCATCTTTCCGCAAATGTCAAGTCCCTCATCCCAGGATCCCAGGTTCGATTCCCCGCTGCGTCACTGTCTGAGCGGAGTCTGCACGTTCTCCCCGTGTCTGCGTGGGTTTCCTCCGGGTGCTCCGGTTTCCTCCCAAAGACGTGCAGGTTGGGTGGATTGGCCGTGCTAAATCGCCCTTAGTGACCAAAAAAGGTTAGGAGGGGTTATTGGGTTACGGGGATAGGGTGGAAGGGAGGGCTTAAGTGGGTTGTTGCAGACCGATGGGCCGAATGGCCTTCTGCACTGTATGTTCTATGTATGCGGATTCCTTCAGGTTCCGTTGATGCCGGAAGCCAGTGACTGTTCAGGAGGCTGGGATTGGGTTCAGCTGTCACTGGCTCTGAGCACCTCCCAGCTTCCTCGGGAGTTTGTACCGTACGTTTCCTGAATTTATGCCACTTGAGGGTGAAAGGAAGCCGCCAGCACTACCCTGTTATGCACATTAGCAATTAATGTAACAGTCACAGCAGCATGGGTAGCATGTCCATGACGTCCTCACTTGTATAGGCGACACTCTGTACCGTTAATCAAACTCGAGGAATCAGCCCTTCCAAGTAAAGAAAGAAAATACTTGATTGTTAGAGTGCCTTTCACAATGTTGGCATGTGCTTTCCAACCAATGAAATACATGTAATAAGGACAGAAAATGCTGGGTAAACGCAGCAGGCCTGGTAGCATCTGTGGAGCGAGAAACCGAGTTAACATTTCGAGTCCATACTGGTATCTTTTTGTAGTTGTAACATAGGAAATGTGGTCACAAGTCCCCACAGACATTGATGTGATAATGGCCAAGTAATCTCTTCTAGTGACGTTGGCTGAGGAAGACATAAAGGCCAGGATTCCCCGGCGATTCTTCGACTAATGTTACAGGTTCTTTTTTTGCCCAGGTGAGAAGGAAGACACAGCCTTGTTATTAATATCTCATTTGCGAGACAGTACCTCTGACTGCGCAGTACTCTGTCGGTAGTGCTGTGAAGTGACAGCTAATATTATGTAACCTAGGCACTTTTAAATCCGAGGAATTAATACTCTTGTTAGGCGGTGAGGTGATCTGCACCTAGAGACGAGGTTGATTTTGCTAATTGTACAAACAGAGAGAGGTTTCCCGTCATATTTAAAACATTTAATTCCAACTGGATGGTCATTCTTTCTGCCAGTAAAATGCGGATTTTCAAACTGAGCATCCAAATTAACAAGATTACCATTGCTCCCCTGGAGCGAAATCGCTCCTGGCACGGAGACCTTGTGCTAAATGGGAATTGCACCATTCCACATATTTGAAAGGTGAGTCTCTCGACGAGATGCTGTTATCGTGCAGTATCAGGAGGAGCAGGGCAACGCTTGCAACAACTTCCTGATTTATACTTTGAACCACTTGTATGTGATCGGTGGAAAGTGCCGTACAATTTGCATTACTCGTGGCGACGATCACAGTTGGTCTCACCGTTATATTCACTGCAAAGTCTGACCCATTGGGCGAGGCTCTCTGGCTTCCCGGGCCGTGTTTCTCGGCCCTGGGAGGCAGCCTGCCATTGGCCAGTGGCGGGGTCTTCCGGTCCCACCGTTGTCGATAGGATTTCCCATTGAATCCACCCCACACCGTCGGGAAACCTGCGGCGTCGGCGGGAACGGAAAATCTCGGCCATTATGTTTTAACTCCTTAAATGTGTACTGTGGTGCTCTTTCCAGTCGGATAGGGGGGAATTGTGTAGTTGTGTCATGTACCACAGTCAGAGGGTACACAGATCTCCAGGAACCAATTGTCCAACTAGTTGTCAGGCTATGAAAAATCCAGAACTCAGAATTTTGTTTCTGTCAGGGCAGCACAGTGGCACAGTGGTTAGCACTGCTTCCTCATGGCACTGAGGACCCGGGTTCGATCCCGGCCCTGGGTCACTGCCCGGGTGGAGTTTGCACATTCTCCCTGTGTCTGCGTGGGTCTCACCCCCACAACCTAAAGATGTGCAGGCTAGGTGGATTGGCCAGGCTAAATTGCCCCTTAATTGGAAAAGAAATAATTGGGCACTCATGTGTGAAGAGATTAGTTCAGTCCATAAGAGGGTCATTTAGGAGTCTGTTAACAGCGGAGAAGAAGCTGTTTTTGAATCTGTTAGTGCGTGTTCTCAGACTTTTGTATCTCCTACCCGTTGGAAGAGTGAGTAAGCCGGGTGGGTGGGGTCTTTGATTATGCTGCCCGCTTTCCCCAGGCAGCGGGAGGTGTAGATGCAATCAACGGATGGGAGGTGGGTTTGTGTGATGGACTGGGCGGTGTCACGACTCTCTGAACTTTCTTACGGTCTTGGGCTGAGCAGTTGCCATACCAGGCTGTGATGCAGCCAGATAGGATGCTTTCTATAGTGTACTTGTAAAAGGTGGATGGAGTCGATGTGGACATGCCAAATTTCCTTAGTTTCCTGAGGAAGTATAGGCGCTGTTGTGCTTTCAGGGGCTGGTTTAGCACACTGGGCTAAATAGCTGGCTTTTAAAGCAGACCCAGGCAGCACGGTTCAATTCCCGTACCAGCCTCCCCGAACATGCACCGGAATGTGGCGACTAGGGGCTTTTCACAGTAACTTAATTTGAAGCCTACTTGTGACAATAAGCGATTTTCGTTTCATTTCATTTTCATTTTCATTCTTGGTCGTAACGTTCGAATTGGGTGGACCAGGACAGATTTTTGGTGATGTGCACACCTATGAACCTGAAACTGTTGACCATCTCCACCTTGGACCTGTTGATGCAGGCAGGGGTGTGAACGATACTTTGCTTCCTGCAGTCAATGACCAGCTCTTGAGTTTTGCTGACATTGAGGTAGAGATGAAATGAAAATGAAATGAAATGGAAATCGCTTATTGTCACAAGTAGGCTTCAAATGAAGTTACTGTGAAAAGCCCCTAGTTGCCACATTTTGGCGCCTGTTCGGGGAGGCTGGTACGGGAATTGAACCGTGCTGCCTGCCTGCCTTGGTCTGCTTTAAAAGCCAGCGATATTGCCCTGTTGCCAAACCAGATGCTAAACCGGAGAATCTAGTATTATTATTATTAGACTCGGACATTGTAGATAGTGGCTGAACGTTTCAGAAAGGTGTGTCAGAGGGGGCAGGAGAAGCAGGAGCTTAGCCAAGCAAGCCAGGAGAATGTTACACAACGAAGAAATGTGCAAATTCAGACAGATTTAAGAAAAAAAAGGTGAAGATTCAGCAAAAGCAGTATCCAAACTAGCGCAATTTCTACTTCCAGTTCATGGTCAACTTGAGGTGAGCTTCACAAGCGGCATAGAGTCAACTAAGTTCCACCTCGAATAGCATGCGCTCTTGCAGACAATCTTTCTTTCAGAGAAGTGTGTATTTTTGTTTTCCATTCTGTACGTTTTGTTAATTTTGAAATTTATGTTTTCTTTTTGTAGACAGAAAGTGCCTGAGAAGGAGAAGAACCCAGACCCAGATATTGAGCAACTGTACGGCATATCAGCTCCTCGGGGCTTTAACAGGGTTAGGGGGTCAAAGTTGGGGAATTTGATGATTCAGGGTGTTTGGGGATCCTAGAAGGCAGGCAACAGTTGAGCATTTAGTCTCTGTTTCAAAGTGCCTTGTGGATGATGATGCTCAGGATGTTTTCATTGATAAAAGGATATTGTTGAGTGACTTTCATTTCAAGTACGGTTCGGCACCATATTACTCTGGGGTTTGTGAGATCCAGGCTTCACCTCTAATCTACTTGGTTTTGTGAGTGTAAGATCTTCACTTCAACCTGTCTTGCTTTATGGAGGCTATGATTTGTAGCAAAGTTTGTGGTGCTTTCTGTTCGCCATTCAAGCTAAGATGCAATTGGAAAGACCATTCTAGCTTTTTTGACGAAAATGATGATACAAGGTCAATTGAAAATATGAAAATGAGATAGATCGTCCGGTTTATGAAGTCCGTTTACTTTGCACTTACCCAGGAGGGTTTATTAACCCTGGACATTCTTCATTGTTCGACTTCAGGGTTCATGAGGATGGGACTTTCACTATTGCAGACTTCCTGGATATGGCCCTCTATTTGCGAAGTTATGACCAGTTCTCTGTCCAAAAATGTCTTGTGAAAGACATGGGAGGGAGTTTTAGTGCACGGATTAGGCTCTGGTCATTTAAAAAATATAAAGCCCAACCCCAACACAACTATTTCCGCTTTCTCAGGGTCGGAGAAATCTATGAACCCACGGTAGAATCTAGAAAGCAGATTAAATCAGAGGCTGCCTATCTCGTTAAAATAATTAAATTACCCACAAGGGTCTTGGGGGTGCCCCCCCCCCCCAACCAAAGTAGTCACTCTTGAAATTGGGGATTTAGATTTTTTTTTTTTAAATGTCACATTTCACCCACGCCCCAGCTCCCCTTCTCCCAGTATTCTAAAATTCCTCCAAATGTCTTGTGCAGGACATTTTTGAATAGAAATTTGATCACAACCTAGAAAATCTGGAGTCGTGCAGTTCCATTCCAGATCTGCTCAGGTGCTCCATAGCTGCCGGTTGCTGTATCTGGTCTCACTGGTAGAACAACTGTGGATTTTAGCTGGCAAACTCTTGAACGATAAGACTTGCGCTATCAGACATACTTGCAATAAGGGCTTCTCACTTTCGCCAACCACCAGAGTCTGCCCAACTCGCGCTAGTGTTTGTTAAGCTTTGAAAATCCTAATCAGTTGGTTGCTGACAACCGTTCGTGTTGATCAATGGTGAATTGTCCTCGCTATTAACAACACACTAGCAATATTGCAGTTATCTGTGAGCAGCCCATTTTCCATCCACCAAATTAGAATCTACGTGCAATAATCTCTGGGATAGTTTATTTTGACGTTAAAGTAATTGATACTTCATGGGGAAAATTGGGAATATTGCAACTGCATTGTATACAATCGGAACATATCATTGAAATTTTCTAAAATCGTTATTACCTGTACCCCTCAAGTTGTCGTTTTACATTTTCTGCAAGATCTTTGAAGGAGAAATATTAAAAATGGGTCCAGAAATTAGTCATGGTCAAAATGAGAGCGCGCACACATCATTGTATGATCTTGGCTAAAGAATCCATTGAACTTTGATGGTGTTAAGGTTGAATATATCGGGCCGCGGTTGATTTAGGATGAAGACGATCTTACGATGTCTGCCAGGTTGTTAATACTTCTAATATTTTTCTCACGGTAGTAATGTATTTTAGAAATATTGGTAAGTACGATGAGTTTTAAGATGGAAGTGCCAGTGAGTGAAACAAAAGCAAAATACTGCCGGTGTCGGAAATCAGTAATGAAAGGGAAAATGCTGGAAAACACTACATAAAAACTAGGAGCAGGATTAGGCCACTCTGCCCCTCGAGCATGCTCCACCATTCAATAAGTTGGTGTCTGATCTGATTGTAACCTCCCGCCTACCCCCGCTAACTTTTCACCCCCTTGTTTATCAAGAATCTATCCAGCTGGTTTCGCACGGTGGGCTAAACAGCTGCCTTATAATCCAGAACAAGGCCAGCAGCGCGGGTTCAATTCCCGTACCAGCTCCCCGAACGGGCGCCGGAATGTGGTGACTAGGGGCTTTTCACAGTAACTTCATTGAAGCCTACTTGTGACAATAGGCTATTATTATTATTATTATTATTATCTCTGTCTTGAAAACATTCAAAAACTCTGCTTCCACTGCCTTTTGAGGAAGAGCTTTCCAGAGACACTGAGCCCCCAGAGAAAACAAATTCCCCTCATCTCTTAAATGGGTGAGCCCTTATTTTTAAAGAGTGACCCCTAGTTCTATATTCTCCCACAAGAGGAAACATCCTCTCCACATCCACCCTGTCAAGACCCCTCAGGATCCTATACATTTTAATCACTAGCAGGACTGGATGAACCTATGGAGAGCGAAGCAGAGCAAATATTTCTGGTCAATAGTCTTTCATCAAAAACACAATAGTTGTCACAGAGACTGAGAGCTTTACGCTAGACGTTTGTGAGGGTGTTGCGAGGCTGAAGATGCACCTTTTAGAAATGATTTGGGGCATTCAGATCGCAAAAGAAATACAATTGTAGCTCGGGGCAAGTTTAAACTCTCAGCCACCCGGATGGCCAATCTCTCCCACACATTCGAGTAACATTTTCTTCTACTTTCTTTGAACAGTGCACTGACTGGTGTTTGCTTTTCCTCTCAGTGATTGTACGTCGACAGCTCGACGGGAGCTGAAACGTGAACAGTACCGACAGGTGAGGGACCATGTCAGGAATGACGACGGACGGCTACAGGCGTGTGGGTGGAGCCTCCCAGCAAAGTACAAACAGGTACAGTCTGAAGCAGCAAAACCTACCTCGGCCTAACAAGCCGGCCCACAATCCAGGCTCTGAGATTTAAACATACTGGCCGGCTGGTATCCGAACAAACGTTTATTCATTCGTATGTTGCTGGAAAAAATAGAGACACTCTCAAAGCTTTCCACCTTGGACTCATCCTGAAGAGCCCTCTTTTTATGAAGTATAAATTGTTGCTCTCTTTGAAATTTGGCATTCTTGAGTCTGACCTGATGAGTGAAAGATGAAAAGCTTTGACAGCATGTCTCTTAGATTCTGTACTACCAAACGATCATTCATATAGCTGCTATCTGTCACTTGATTCCACAGAGCAATGTCCTATGACTGTGCTAATATCTTGTGTAGGGTCGGTCATTCATCTCCTCAGACCTGCTGTGAGATCATTACTGCCTTTGCTCCATTAACGTTTGTACATAGGTAACCCATAAGTCCCCTAGACCCCTATTAGAGCTCTTCCTGAATTAAAAGGGCTATCACTCCACTGATGTCCAGTGGCCTGCGACCAGAGGGACAGGCTCGTACTCTGTATAATGCCTATTTCTCTAGAAACTCGGGTGATTCCTTCCACCTGTGACAGCCAGTGGTGATACCATTATTTGATCAGCCAAGAAATGCTCTTGTTGGGACCAAGGATGTACCTTGCAACCTTAGAGCCTGTCACAACCGTATTCCACCATGGACAAGACAATGTGGCCCGTACAACCACCAGTGCCACAATGGGACACATGTTCTGAGGTTTGAATGTCTGGAAGCTTTGAGAGGATCAACGCAGTATAAACCCATCCAGTGTGTCCTAGGATATGACTGGCTGCCGTGTAATGTACATCTGTGCCCGGCAAAATAGGGAATATGGAGCAGGCAGGAGAAATAAAGCAACCATAAAAAGAAGACGAGGGTGACCTCAGCCGGGAAGGGATAATGAATATATTTTTTTGAGATTCTAATGTTCCCCCTTAGTTTTTCACCCGCCTCATCCTTCTTCCACCCCTGAAGCCTCCCCTTCGCGCAAGCTCATTAGAATGCGTGACAGGCCAGGAATTTTCTTAAGACTAAAATCAAGAACCTCAACGTGGCTCACATCATTTTGGGCACTTTCTGGTTCACCCCACCTTCGCCATGCAGAATGACATGCAGAGCGTATTTGGATACTTTATAATATTGTGAGAATGCAATCTTATTGAGAAGTGAGTGACGTTCTGGTTCTTAATGCAGCTGAGTCCGAACGGCAGCCAGGAAGATAATCGCATGAAGAATGTTCCGATTCCAGTCTACTGCCGTCCACTGGTCGCAAAGGACCCAACCATGAAGGTAACCGTGTGCTAAGGGCAAAGGGAGGTTCCAATGATCAGGACTTGGTAGAGAAAGGTTGAGGGAGCTAGGGCTCTTCTCTTTGGAGCGGAGGAGGATGAGAGACGACTTAATAGAGGTTTATAAGATGATGAGGGGGACAGATAGAGTGGACGTTCAGAGACTATTTCCTCGGGTGGATGTAGCTGTTACAAGGGGGCATGACTATAAGATTCAGGGTGGGAGATATAGGAGGGATGTCCGAGGTAGGTTCTTTACTCAGAGAGTGGTTAGGGTGTAGAACGGATTGCCTGCTGTGATAGTGGAGTCGGACACTTTAGGAACTTTCAAGCGGTTATTGGGTAGGCACATGGAGCTCACCAGAATGGCAGGGAGTGGGATAGCTTGATCTTGGTTTCGGACAATGCTCGGCACAACATCGAGGGCCGTCTATGTTCTACATAACCCATTTCAGTGCTAACCTCTTAATGGCTGACTTTTGCTGAGGAATTGATACCAAAGTTAGCTAAGTGATGGATTGTCGCGCTGCATGGGGCAGGCAGTGCCACAGCCTGCAAACCTACTGTCAGCTCCAGCTCGTCAGCTGTGTTTCCCTTTTATTTCTTTTGAGGCCACCATTCTAACTTTCAATGCAAGCTTCCGTGCCACCCTTGGAAGTCCCGTTTCCAAATCGATCCAGATAGGTCCGTGGCCACATTTCGTTTGAAGCAATGACGAGACAAGTGCAATTGCGCTTCTCTACCTAGGCTAAAGCGTTGGCACCCTGATTCCTCCGCCAACTCTGTCAACCTTCCTAGAGTTAAGTTAGAAAGGACTGTGATAAAAAGCAAATTACTGCGGATGCAGGAGCCTGAAACAGAAATGGGGAATACTGGCCAATCTCAGCAAGTCTGGCAGCATCCAAGGGCCGGTGCAGACTCGATGGGCTGAATGGCCTCCTTCTGCACTGTAGATTCTCTGAAAAGGGAGCTAACGTTTTGAGCCTGGAAGACCCGGTGTAAAATCTAGAGAGAACTGGAAATGGGGTCAGCTTTAAACTGTTGTTGGGGGGAGGGGGGGGGGGGGGTGGGGAGGTGTGGATCGATGGGACTGGGTAGGGGGGCCAGCAATAACTTTGTAAGATATAGGAGCAGAATTAGGCCATTTGGCCCATCGAGTCTGCTCCGCCATTCTATCATGGCTGATATGCTCTTCATCTGCTACCTAAAATGTTACAGACCAAGAGCTGGATTGCGAAATCAGCCAGAGCATCTCCTCCCTGGGACACATGACCTAGGAGCGGAATTCGGCAATTTAGCCTCCCGAGCCCAACACCCTCAATGTGATCCTGGCTGATCCCATCCTGGCCTCAACTCCACCGCCCTGCCCGTTCTCCATAATCCTTCAACCCACTACCAATTAAAAATCTGTCTAACTCCTCCTTAAATTTACTCACTGTCCCAGCATCCATCGTACTCTGGGGAAGCGAATTCCCCAGATTCACATCCCATTGGGAGAAGTAGTTTTTCCTCAAATTGGTTTTAAATTTGCTACCTCTTATCCTAAGATTATGACCTCCTGTTTTAGAATGGCCCACAAGAGGAAGCATCAGCTCCACGTCTACTTTATCCAGACCTTTCAGCATCTTGTGTACCTCAATGAGATCTCCCCTCATTCTTCTAAACTCTCGAGAGTCTAGTCCTAAACTGTTCAATCTCTCCTCATACGACAAAACCCCTCATCTCTGGAATCAATCTAAATAGGTGGGGATTGACAAAGGTGTCGAGGACAGAAGACAGAAGAAATGTAAATGGGGGTGATTAAGGCTAAGAAGGGTACTGAAAGGACTGTACTTTCTTCTGTTGTAATCTTGCGATGCCTACCGTCCCATTCTGTAGTCCATTTGAGCTACATTTCCAGCAACTTGGTGACACCTGCTGTTATATAGAACATTTGGAATATTGTGTCCAATTCTGGTCATCACACCACCAGAAGGATGTGGAGGCTTTGGAGAGAGTACAGAAAAGGTTTACCAGGATGTTGCCTGGTATGGAGGGTATTAGCTATGAGGATTGAACAAACTGGGATTGTCCTCCCTAGAGAGACGGAGGCTGAGGGGTGCCCTGATAGAAGTTTATAAAATTATTAGGAGTATAGATGTGGTGAACAGTTGGAAGCTTCTTCCCAGGGTGGGACTGACAATTACAAGAGGGCACACGTTCGAGGTGGGAAGGGTTCAATGGAGATGTGCGAGGGATGTTTTTTTACACAGAGGGTGGTGGTGGCCTGGAATGCACTGCCAAATGAGGTGGTTGAGGCAGAGACGTTACCGACCTGTAAGACTTACCTGGATAGACACAGACGGGGTATAGAAGGATACAGGCAGTTGGTCTAAATGGGACTCGTGATCGGCGCAGGTTTGGAGGGCCGAAGGGCCTGTTCCTATGCTGTATTGGTCTTCGACACACTGAGGCCTGTTGTCTTATTTTTGCACCGGAGTGAGGTGGAAAACTAGATGGTGATTGTTCAGTTTCTGCAAAGAAAAAAAGGATTTGAAAGTGTTTGCATGTTTTGTGCTCATCGTGCTTTATAATATCGTGAACAACCTGGGAAAAATAGGGTACGGATGAAGTTGAACCTGACCTGGGAATTCAGATGGAAATTAATACAGTACGAACAACATAACGCCACCCAAAGGAAAGGCATGATATGCCTGCGTCATTAGCAATCTTCTGCAACATGATACAGATAATCCTTCAATAATGCAAGACCTGTGAGCAGCTGGAACAGTACAAGAATGGAGAATGTAAAATGCCAAAGCGTTGAGCATCCTTTTCCCCAGCAGTATAAATTGTTGTGAGCATTTGAATTTTGGTATTAAATTCATAGAGGTCTTCAATACAGGAAAGGCCCTTAAGCCCAGCAGGTTTGCGCCAGTCTAAAACACCCACCTATATTCTCATCCCATTTTCCAGCACTTGTAATAATATAATAATCTTTATTATTGTCACAAATAGGTTTACTTTAACACTGCAATGAAGTTACTGTGAAAGCCCATAACCTTGTATGCCTTGGCCTCGCAAGTGCACATCTAAATAGATGAGCACAGTGCAGATGAGCACAGTGTAGATGAGGACCAGGCAGTTTGCCTGGAGAGCTCTTGCTGCTGCTACTTGTTGGGTGTAAAATGGTAAACTGCCTGGGTTCAGTTCCATACGTCAATATTACAGGTTCCAGCAGCTTCAGAGAGATCGTGGGCGGGATTCTCCGACCCCCCGCCGGGTCGGAGAACCGCCAGGGGGGCGGCGTGAATCCCGCCCCCGCCGGCTGTCGAATTCTCCGGTGCCAGGGATTTGGCGGGGGCGGGAATCGCGCTGCGCCGGTCGGCGGCCGCTGGCAGCGGTCACCCCCCCCCCCCAGGCGATTCTCCGGCCCGCGATGGGCCGAATGGCCGCCCATTTTCGGCCGTTCCGCCGGCGTATGTTACGACAGCTAACCGGCAGGACCTGGCTCAGTGGGTTCCCTTCGTGGAGGGCGCTGGGGGTGGTGGCCTGGCCCGCGATCGGACCCCACCGCTCCGCGGGCGGGCCTGTGCCGTGGGGGCACTCTATTCCTCCGCGCCGGCTGCTGCAACAGTCCGCGATGGCCGGCGCGGAGATGAACCCCCCCTGCGTTTGCACTGGGATGACGCCAGCACACACTGGCGTTCCCGCGCATGCGCCAACTCGCGCCAGCCGGCGGAGGCTCTTCGGTGCTGGTTGGCATGGTGCCAAGCCCCTTCCGCGCCGGCTGGCACGGCGCAAACCACTCAGGCGCCGGCCTAGCCCCTGAAGGTGCGGAGGATTCCACACCTTTGGGGCGGCCCGATGCCGGAGTGGTTCCCGCCACTCCTTCCCGCCGGAGTTGCCTGCTCCGCTGGTTTCCGAAGAATCCCGCCCCATGTGACAGACCTCCCACTAATAATAATCTTTATTCGTGTCACAAGTAGGCTTACATTAACACTGCAATGATATTACTGTGAAAATCCCCTAGTCCCCACACTCCGGCGCCTGTTTGTGTACACAGAGGGAGAATTCAGAATGTCCAATTCACCTAACAGCACGTCTTTCGGGCCTTGAGGGAGGAAACCGGAGCACCCGGAGGAAACCCACGCAGACACGGGGAGACCGTGCAGATTGCGCACAGACAGTGACCCTAGCTGGGAATCGAACCTGGGACCCTGGCGCTTTGAAGCAACTGTGCCACGTCTCCTGGGTTTTGGACAAAGGATGTATTTTTCCAGGTCTGGAATCTTTAGATGTTTAATAGCGAAGCCAGGGTCTCTTTTGTCCTCGCCGACAACCTGTCTCCATGGACCAGAGCTCTGCTTTAGAAATAGAAAGGATGTTGGTGCAGTTCTTTGGAATTTGATCTTCTGCAACCTCAGGGGGCATTAGCATCTCTTTGAAGATAACAAAGGCTTGGATATGTATCTTCCTCCCCGCCTCCTGGAAAGGTCTGGCCCACAAGTGACTTCAGATCCACAGCACTGCGGTTGACTCTTAGCTGCCCTAAAGTGACCACTAGCGAGCCGCTCGGTTCAAGGGAAATTAGGGATGGCAACAAATTCAGGCCTTGGCAGCGACATCCCTTGAAAGAGTAAAAAGCCTTCTACAGGCATCAGAGTTTGCAGTCATTCTGCACCCAGTCTAATTTTGGAGGTGTCTGCTCTGGTATTTCCTGCGACCATTATTACGTTTATGTCCCTCTCAGCTTTGGTGTGCAGCTGGTGTGGATTTGACCGGCTGGAAGCCGCCGCGGACAGAGAATGGGAATGAACTGGGCCGCTCCCGCAGCTGCGATCCCCTGACCTCTGACACCGAAAAGGACGGGAAGAATAGCAGCAGCCACAGCTCCCCCGACAAAATCAAGAAGGTAAATAAGATTTGGTGTTACAGATTCGACCGCATGTGGCAGATAAGAACACTGACTTTCGCAAGGTGGCTTTACACTGCACTGCTGAATTAACAAAGAGAACACGGTCCTTTGGCATTGAGGAAGAGTGCAGACCTGCATAAGAACACTTAGTAAGAATCTTTTCACTTGTTTCCAGGGGGGTGTAAAATTCATCAATATTGAGAAGCAGCTATGACCCCCCCCTGCCTCTAAATGACCAGTGCAGCTCTTCCACAGACCGCTAGCTCCTGTGACTCTATTCACGGCAGAACCAAGTTCTCCATGCTCTTCTAAGCAACATTTATCCTGCAACCGACACCCTAAATCAGACTAATAATACAAAAGCAAAATTCTGCAGGTGCTGGAAATCTGAAATGAAAACAGGAGATTTTGGAAATACTCAGCGTGTCGCACAGCGTCTGTCGAGAGAAACAAGTTGATGTTTCAGGTTGCTGAGGATTCATCAGAACCTAAAACAGATTTTTTTTAGGACATAGAACATACAGTGCAGAAGGAGGCCATTCGGCCCATTGCGTCTGCACCGACTCACTTAAGCCCTCACTTCCCTTTCTTGGACACTAAGGGGCAATTTCCCATGGCCAATCCACCTAGCCTCCACATCTTTGGACTGTGGGAGGAAACCGGAGCACCCGGAGGAAACCCACGCAGAACGCAGGGAGAACGTGCAGACTCCGCACAGACAGTGACCCAGCGGGGAATCGAACCTGGGACCCTGGCGCTGTGAAGCCACAGTGCTAATCACTTGTGCTACTGTGCTGCCCCAGGTCGTGATCTCATTGCTGTTTATGGGACCCTGTTGTATTCCGATTGGCTGCCACGTTTCCCACTCAGAAGAGTGACTAAACTTCAAAAGTCCTTCATTGATTGTATAAATCCCGATGTTATGAAAGGCACTATATAAATCTAATTCTTTCTGCGTATGATGGTAGTTCTAAGCAGAGCAACACTCACTGCCACATAGATGCAATGTTGCCAGCTGATATCAATACATTATTTTATCACACTTGCCCCAATCTGAGTGCTTGCCGACTTTGTTGACTTTTGTTTACGATCTCTTTCTTCAGGTTCACAGTGCGGATGACGTCTCGAGCCGTGTGTGGATCTGCACGAGCACACACTCCACCAGTAAAATTGTGATCATTGATGCCAACCAGCCTGGCACCATTATGGACCAGTTTATAGTGTGCAATGCCCATGTTCTGTGTATCACCAGCGTTCCGGGTAAGTGAGTTCCACTGTTCAGGCTGCAGTACTGAATTTATGCTTGGCAGTGGTGAGCCTGTTCAATCAGGGCAACTGGAGTAAAAATAAAATGATATGTCGCAACTTAATTCATGATGGCATGTGTCCGATCCCGCGGCATTGTTTTGAAGATGAGCAGGAGAATCCTGGCTGATATTTATCACTCAATCAACGTCACAAAAAAAACCGTACTGTCCGCTCGTTATCACATTGCTGATTTTGCTGCCACATTAGCAGCCCTGTTTCGTACTTTACATCAGCGACTAGATTTCAATAATCCCTCCATTGGCTGTAAAGCGGTTTGAGCCAGCTTGTGGTCACGGCAAAACAAGCCTTTTTTTTAACCTTAAGGAAGGAATCACACAGGAAGTTAGCAAAGAGCAATAGTGTGCTATTCAGACTAAGTGCTTGCCCTGCTAGCTTGGCAGTAGCGAATGGAGCTAGAAAGGAATGAAGTGAACCTGAAGAGGAGTAGAAAATAAAGAAAAATATTCAGATTACGCCATGGTTGCAGAGTGGTTCCAGACTAAAGTACTGTCTTTTGGTGGCCACTGTAGTTGGCTAGTCCTGTCCATTAGGGTGGCTTTTGAGACTGTTTGCATTAATAATTGAATCCTGAGAAGTATTTTTTTTTTTTAAAAAGAAAAATACGAGTACCCAATTCTTTTTGTTTCCAATTAAGGGGCAATTCAGCATGGCCAATCCACCAAGCCTGCACATAGAATATTAGTGTGGCCAATCCACCTAGCCTTTTCGGGTTGTGGGGGTGAGACCCACGCCGACACGGGGAGAATGTGCAAACTCCACCCGGACAGTGACCTGGGGCCGGGATACGAACCCGGGTCCTCGGCGCCGTGAGGCAGCAGTGCTAACCACGGCGCCCGATTTTTCTGATACACACAGACCTGAATTATCCACCCCGTGCCCTCGACATGTGTCAGGAACAGAGCTTGGGAATTCTATATTCTTAGCTCCTGATTCCCTGACGAGGGGCACTACAACACAAATATTGGGTTCTTTGGCGTTACTGATTTCATATTAATAGTTGAAATAAATCTAATGGCACGTTTATTTCCTTTCACCAATTTGCAAAGTAAGGCAGAAAAGATCGACCAAGGGAGGATTGCCTGACTGACGTATGTCAGGAGGCCCTAGTAATGTGGTCCACAATTGTGTCATCTGTAATGGACAGAAAATAGAGAGAATTGTACTTGTGATTTTCTAGTATGTGTATGGCTGACCTGGGTAGCTTACCTGGTTGGAGTGTGTGCCCCCCAGAGTATTGCAAGAAATAAACCCTGTTGGTAAATTGCTCTTGGCTGGTGGTTGTGGGGGCTGTATAGTCATGCCACAAAGCAGTTATTTAAATATCCCTGAGAAGCCCGTCATTCAACTTGTTTTCACCCTGGAATAAATAAGGACATCCTCAGGAGATGGGACCACGCGCTGTTCTTAAAAACCATGCTTGATGTGCATAATGGGACCAATTAGCCTGGATGACCTGTTCCCAAACGATGGGTAGCTGCAGTGCATTAAGAGTGCCCCTGCCTGTCCAAGTACAGTTTGGCAGTATTAACAGTGCTCGGTCGCTCCCCTCGGGGCAATCCCCCTCCTTGGCAAAACCTTGTACCGGTGGAGAGTTGAGAAAAATGTTGTGCAGCTGCAGGCTTACTGGTGTTGCAAAGCCTGAAAATGTTGGAGGTTAACGTTGCCCTTTTCGAACTCTGTTTTGCTTGCTGCTGAGCCTCCTCCGTCGCTGCTCAGCCCATTAACCTCAGCTTAGCACGCTACTGTGTGCAGATCTAAGCATGTCTATATTGTCAACAAATTGAGGCAGGAGGCTGAGAGTAACCCCCAAACCCCCACATGCACACACATCCTCTTTTGAATATGTTTGTTGGGGGCATTTGCTGCACGAAAAGGGAACTCTATGAAATCTCAGGTCATTATAATGGGGCAGTGGTCTACATCCACTTTTTCTGATCCTTGCATCCAGACAATGTGCAACACACAGGGAAAATGTCAGGAAAATAATGTCTGATGCTGGCTGAAGACCTTTTGGATATTTGAACGGTGGCCTTTTCTGCCGATGGATGCTTTTTATGGGATCTTGCACAGTTGCTTCTGGGGTGAAACTGTCACGTGTACCGAGGTACAGTGAAAAGTATTGTTCTGCGTACAGTCCAGGCAGATCTTTCCATAAGTGAAAAACACAGGGCAGACGATAAATACACAAAATACATAGACATCGGGTGAAGCATATGGAGTGTGTAGGACTACACTATAGAGCAGATACGTGCCAGTTCTCCCCGACTATTTACAGAACGAGTGATAATACGCTTGACCATCAAAGCATTTATTTGGAATGGGGCTGGATGGCAAAGTGGAGTATAAAATAGACTTGTGGGCAAGTGCAGCCCTGGCGAATGGATTGCAGACCTCATCTCTCTGGTAGGGGAATGGGTTATAGGGATAGCATGAATTGGAATCTGTAAGAGCTCTCTCCTCACTGTGATGGGGGCTTGCTGTACAACCTGTTCTGCCTGGCATGCAGACTGCTGCTACAGGACCGGCCTGCTCGAGTCCACACTTGCTGTGCTACGCTCAGTAAGGAGTGACGGACTTCTCTCTCGGGTGCATTTGAAGGGACCTAATTGGCTAAGTTTGGATAGTCTTTCAACTCAAGAGTCCAAACTATACAAGCTGAAAGAGAATTTAACAATAGCTTGCTCAAACAAAAGTCAGGATGGCTCCTGCAAGAAACCAGACTGCCCCATTGATGCTATTACAATGCTGTTCTGAGGCTAGAACTGTGGACATTGAGAGACAAAACTATCCCTGTTGCATGCAATATCTAGGTAAGAAATAGTGATTGAAATACTAATTTCTGGGTATGATCTTTGGCATCCAATCCTTCCTGGAAAGGCGCCGAGGCTTCCAAGTGTTTGAACAGGCTTCCAGGCTACTTCATTATCCTCTTAGGACCCTGATACCAATTAAGAAAAGTAATTGGTGGTGCAAACTGCGGCCTAATCAATGGTCCTTGGAGGCTGCTGGAAACCACTGAAAAACAGATCAGGTTTTATTTTATTTTGTTACCGAACCTACCATGGAATTATGGGGAGGCAGTGGGGTCGTGGTATTTTCACTGGATTAGCAATCCAGAGACCCAGTGTAATGCTCTGGCGTCTTGGGTTCCAATCCCAACACGGCAGATGGTGAAATTTCAATTCAATAAAATAATCTGGAATTAAAAATCTCATGATGACCATGAAACCGTTGCCGATTCTCGTAAAAAAACGTCTGGTTCACTAATGTCCTTTCGGGAAGGAAATCTGCCGTCCTTACCCGGTCTGACCTACAGGTGACCCACACAGGTTGACTCTTAACTGCCTCCTCCCCCACCCTCTGAAATGGCCCAGCAAGCCACTCAGTTCAAGGGCAATTAGGGATGAGGAACAAATGCTGCAACGCCCACATCCCAAGAACGAATGAAGAAAAAAAAGTCGGATGAGGCACGAGTGAACATTTTGGTTCCAGAGGAATACCGTGAGCTGTTGACCAGCCCCCTCTGCTCGTCTCCCACTCCCCACCAAGCCCCTACCCCCAATGGACTGAATGGCCCAACGTCTGTGTTGAATGATCTTGAGAAGACCCCTACTGGCCTACTGCACCAGAATGCCAATTCGTGTCTGCAACTCCACGGTGTTATGGAGATAAAACTTGAAGCCCCCCCGATTTCCAGTGAGCCTCAGGCCGTCAATTCTGGGCCTGTACAGGTGGCACATCATGATTTTCAGCGCAGGAAAAATTTCCAGGTGGTTGGATGATATGGACGTTAGCCGTTATCTAATTCATGTTGCCACTTGGTTGAATTAGATAGGCAGACTGGTTGCAGAAAGGGAAAATGTTGCACTCTCAGCATGGGCATACTGGGGCGATGATGGCATGGTGATAATCACACTGGATTAATAATCCAGAAGCTAAACTTTCGTTATCTGGGACTCTGGGTAGCCCATAATAGGGCCTTGCTTCATAAATTAAATCACATTAATTTGGTCGATAGTGTCAAGTCAGACACGTGACTTCATTTTAATAGTCCTTGTTGGCCAAGGACAGGGTTCAGACTATTAAAATGAACGTACTCCCGAGATTTTTATTTCTTTTTCAATGTCTCCCCATTTTTCTTCCCCAGTCCTTTTTTTTTGTTAAAATCAACCAATTAATATCCTCCTTTATTTGGATGGTAAGACTGGAAGGACCTGTGAAGTTTTGCTCCAAATCTTGGCTTTACTCAATTTATTGTTTTACTATTGGGCAGCCAGTATTCACGGTGGCACAGTGGTTAGCACCGCTGCCTCATTCGGCAGAGTCCCAGGTTCGATTCCCGGCTTGGGTCACTCTCTGTGCGGAGTCTGCACGTTCTCCCCGTGTCTGCGTGGGGTTTCGTCCGGATGCTCCGGTTTCCTCCCACAGTCCAAAGATGTGCAGGTTAGGTGGATTGGCCGTGCTAAATGTCCCCTTACTGTCTAAAGGGTTAGGTGGGGTTACTGGGTTACGGGAATAGGGTGGGGTCATGGGCCTAGGTGGGGTGTTCTTTCAGAGGGTCGGTGCGGACTTGATGGGCCGAATGGCCCCCCCTTCTGCACTGTGGTGATTCTATATTGCTGTGGTTCAGCGATCCTGATTCCATATGGGACAAATGGAAGTGTGTTCCTGAACTGTTTCTCGGCTTGGTGCAATAGCCTTTCTCTCTGGTTAGATTTTCCCTGAATCCAATGGTGGTCACCACCCTGAGAATTTGGAAGCAGTTCAGGCAGCATTTTAAGCTCTGTTCCCTGTCTCCGCTAGCCCCCATCTGCAACAGCCACCTTTTTCTGCCAGCGGGTTTGGACTCTATGCTTAAGTCAGGGGAGAGGAAGGGTTTGGGGACCTGTTTTTGGAGGGGAAGTTTGCCAGTTTTAAGGAGTTGGCAGAGACATTCCAAGTGCCTGATTCCAGTCTTTTCCAGTGCTTTCAGATTGATGATTTTTTGTGCAAAGCTTCCCCCTCCTTTCCCTTGACGCCATCTTCTTCCCTATTGAAGAGGATTTTGTCTTTGACCGAGTCTGATGAGAGGCTATTTTGGGCATATATGGCCATATCCTCTCAGTGGAATCAGCTCTGTGGAGTGAGGTGAGGATGAAATGGAGGGGGTGAATTGTGTCCCATTCTGGATGGTGGGGTGTGGAGTGAGGCCCCTCGCAGGGTCAATCACACGTCTTCATGTGCTCGGCTAAGTTTGATCCAATTCAAGGTGGTGCATGGAGTGCATCTGACTCAAGTGAGGATGAGTGGATTTTTCTCTGGAGGGGAGGACAAGTGTGAGTGCTGCTCCTGGGGGCCGGCTAACGATGCTCATCTTCTGGTCTTGTCCCGAGTTGGTAAGCTTCTGGGCCTCTTTCTTCAACACCATGTTGGAGACACCGCAATGTTGATTTGGATCCATGTCCGCTGGTGACCACGTTTGGGGTGTCAGACTCGCTGGTGCTTCAGTTGGGGGTGAAGGTGGATGTCCTCGCCTTCGCCACGTTGATAGCCCGGAGACGCGTTCTGTTTGGGTGGGGGTCTCCCTAGTCCGCCCATTGCCTCAGCTTGGTTGGGCGACCTCAAGTCTTTTTTACGTTTGGAGACGGTTAAATACACCATTGGGGTCAGTGAAGAGGTTCTACCTAAAGTAGCAGCCATTCATTAAATTTTTTAAGGAGCAAGTCACCGTCAGCTTTTTTTGTGGGGGGGGGGGGGGGGGGTGGTTTAGTTTAGTTTTGGGGGTAAAAGTTAATATGTGCTTTTGCTTGTTAGTCTCTTCTATCGTGTAATTTTGGTTAATTGTTTTGTATGTTTTTGTTTATTATGGAAAACTTTAAACTTTAAATATATAAAAACATTAATTCAGAGGCCAACGCTTTTGGGACATGGGTTCGAATCCCACCATGGCAGCTATTGGAATTTAAACTCAATTAATAGAATCTGGAATATAAAGCTGGTCTCCGTAATGGTGAGCATGAAAACATAATTGATTGATGTAAAAAAAACCATCTGGTCCACTAATGCCCTTTAGGGAAGGAGATCTGGCCCACACGTGACTCCAAACCCACAGCAATGAGGCCAAATGGCCTAGTGCGTGACCTTCAGTTCAAGGGTAATTAGGGTTGGGCAGCGACTGGACATTCCCGCCGAAAGTCAGCGGACCGTTGGCTGCTTCTCCCAAGTTTTTTGACCCGCATGCGGCGTTCCCCATCACAAACGAGATCGGAAATCCCGGCCCATGTTCGGAACAATTCTTTTCTTTTGAAATCCCGTGTTTCGCCTTTCTGAAATATTTTGCCATTCCTACTTCCAAGTTGAAAGTTCTAACTGGAGGGAGAAAACCCAAGTCAATCCTTTGAAAGTCTCCAGAACCATGTGACTATTTGGATGCTGCCTAATCGCTTCTCTATAACCTTGTCATCAATACAGCAAGATGAGAATTTTCCTTTTTTCTTTGCATCAGCTGCGAGCGAGAGTGATTATCCCGCCGGAGAAATATTTTTAGAGGGAGACTTGAATCCAGATGATTCCAGTGGAACAGAAGGGGTACTAGCAGGAATTACACTAGTAGGATGTGCGACACGGTGCAATGTTCCTCGGAGCCACAGCACATCTAGAAGTGACACCCCAACATCTGACAAAGGACAAAGTGGGTAACAACACCATTCAAATATCTTTATTTCTACTTTTATTTTCAAAACAGTTTTAAGTTTTATTCCCGTCTTCAAGGTGATTTTGTTTGGTCCAATGTTGTTTGAGAATTTGAAATCAGTTTGTATTTTTTATTTTTTGAAGAAAGGGGTCTGGAAATGAACTGGCATCAGTGAAAGTGACCACGACAGCTGCCAGATCGTCCGACTAAAGCCAGACTGGTTCACTGGTCTGGTCTGACCTACATGTGCCTCCCTCTCCCAGACCTGCTCTCTGAAGTGACCTAGCAAGCCACTCTGTTGTAGCCACTCTACTTTAGCGGTTCAAGGGAGAAGGCCCAGCATCCCCTTCTCTGGGTGCCAGTGATGTCCAAATTATTCCTGTGGCATTGATATTCTTAAGCCATCACCAGGTAGACATGCAAAGGACTTCCCTTCAACCTTCCTTCTTCTGTTCTTGTTTGGTAGCTTTTCCTGATGACTTGATCAAGCCCATGTGCCAAATTACGAGTGCAAAGCCCATCTGCAATTTAGCAGGTGAAGCAGTAATAATGTCGCCATTGTGCTTCCTGCTCTTTTTGAGTATCAGATGAGAGGGTAGCTCTAGGAGGCAACAAGGGCAGTCCCTGGGAGGTGCCGAGGGCAGCCCCTGGGAGCGCCGAGGGCAGCCTCTGGGAGGGAATGAGCTGCGAGGCTGCTCATCTTCATCTAAGGTTTTGGAGAGTGGATCATGAACCTGGGAGTTTTCTTGAAACACTGGCAAGCCAAGGAAGACACTTGCTCATAATTATGACCGTCTCTGGAATGTATTCGCAACATGCCTCCAAGAGTGGAAGCAAAAACTCCTGTAGTCATCTCAAAATGGTCAACGGAGAGCATGTTTCCAAATGGATTCTGACAATGAACCGGGGAGACTTCCCCATAACGAGTACAGACTCTGAGAGATGGTCTGAGAGATCCTCATGGTAGACGGGTCAGCAGAGTAACTGTGTACAAACCCATCACAGTTGGGGGAGGAGACTGAGAGAGTTCCCATTCTCATAACCGTTATGGACTGTCAGTTAATCAGAGAGAAATTATATCTTCCTTCCACTGGCCTGGTCTGCAGCCAGATAGTCGGTATGCCTCAGAAACAAATTCTAGAGGTAGCTTTGTGACGTGAGTGAAGGGCGTCGGTATTGTGGTCCTCTGTGAAAACCCTCAACGTTTGAGAAATGGAACTCCGAAGGCAAGTACACTTGATGCTGCTAGCCTCTAGCCAAGCCAAGGACTTTGAGTAAATCGAAATGACCAATCCATGAGCACAGCCTGTTGACTTTACAGCGTAGATTTTGTGATACACTGATCCCAGTATGGCAGTCAGTGCTCCGCAATCAGAGCAGTTTCCATTTCCTGATCATTAAAATTAACTGCCAGAAAATGGATGGTGCTACAAACTGCAAATGTTGACCTTTGCGTTCAATATTCCAATTAGCTCTCCAGTTGAGCAGTGGTCTGTGCCAGAACCTCTCTACGATATTTACACAGATGTGAACAGTGCGTTGTCTGGTCGAGTGCGATATTTTAGCAGTGTGCTAATGCAGCCTGCGAGTCCCGATGTGTGTTGATGTGCACTGATGCACTCTGTGCTCTCCTCACTGTTGTCGTGGAAATGTAAAGAAGTCAGGGACTATGGGCTGTCTATGACATTCTGTATTTTTTTCAGGGACGCTGATTTCAGTAACCAGGCTTCATTGACATTTTGTCAGCAACCTGCCAGTCTGAAACAGGCTGGCTCCAGACAACCAAACAACAGACTCTGTCTGGCACAGTTATGGCGCTGTATAGGGCTGGAGAGGGGAGGGGGATGATGTGGGGAGAAGTTCCTGAGGTCGAAGTTTGTGTGGCGCAGCAGAACCCCGTAATGTCCCTGTGGGACGCCCAAGGAGCCCCCCCCTCCAATTCCTCTTGGAAACCCCCCCATTCCTTTTGGCTCCACAGAGAAAAGTTGTTTCCTAGTCCGGGAGGAGCTCCGGTGGTTGGGTTGTGAAGGAATGAGAGGTGCAAGGACACGGAGGAGATGGAAGCTGTACCCATAGCTGCCGATGGGGCTTGGGCGTTTGTGAAGGGTAAGGAGAGGCATTGCAACTATGAGAACTCTCAGGTTGGGAGAAATAGTATCACAGAATTGGTCCCTGGTAACCTTGCGATTGATAATATACTTTAGAAAAATTCACTCGTGGGACGTGGACATCGCTGGCTAGGCCATTATTTATTGCCCATCCCAAATTGCCCATGAGAAGCTGCCTCCTTGAACTGTTGCAGTCTGTGTTGTCCATGTGGTTAGGTACACCCACAGTGCCATTAGGGAGGGAGTTCCAGGATTTTGACCCAGCGACAGTGAAGGAACGGCCGATATATTTCCAAATCAGGATGATGTGTGGCTTGGAGGGGAACTTCCAAATAGTGGTGTTCCCTTGTCTGCTTGCCTTGTCCTTCTAGATGGTAGCGGTCGTGGGTTTGGATGGTGCTGCCTAAGGAACCTTGGTGAGTTCCTGCAGCGCATCTTGTACATGGTACACACAACTGCCAATGTGTTGCTGGTGGAGGGAGTGAATGTTAGTGGATGGGGTGCCAATCAAGTGGGCTGCTTTGACCTGGACGGTGTCGAGCTTCTTGAGTGTTGTTGGAGCTGGACTCATCCAGGCAAGTGGACATTCCTTACTTGTGCTTTGTAGATGGTGGACAGGCTTTGGGGAGTAGTGAGGTGAGTTACTCTCCGCAGGATTCCTAGCCTCTGACCTCGTGTAGCCACAGTATTTATACGGCTAGTCCAGTTCAGTTTGTGGCCAATTAAGTTGTAGTTAGCAAGGACCAGTGACATACCTGGAAATGGATAACACAAGATATTTGATAATTATAGATACCTATTGAGTTTCAATATGACATAAATATTGAACAATGATGGTGGTTTATTGTGAAATACATTTGTAATATTATTGAATGATTGCATTATTAAATAGACGAAGGAATATTTTCAGTATTGATTAATGCAATGTAGTTTCTGAGCTTCTCATCATAACGATAAATTTCTAGCAGTGTCTGTGCTGCCCATGTAGGTGATGTGGCTACTGTTAAAGATGGGAAAGTTAACCAACCACAATCAGCTGAAGAGGCAACTGAAGCGACAGAGGCAACGGAAAATGGTGCAAGTGATGCGGAACCAGCGTTGGCACGGCCTAGTGCCTACACAGAGCACGTGTTCACTGACCCAGCGCAGACAGAAGATAGACCTCAGCTCAGGTAAAGGAAATGGACATGGATATGACCGACATATTGTACGGTTAAGGGAATCGGTGGTAAATGGGTAACAGTGACATAGTCTGAACAGTAATTTGTCGGGGAAAAGATTGTGTAGTTATGATGTTAGTACCACGGTAAAGGGGATCGGTGAAATGGAAAGATTATCATACTGGGCTGTGGTAAGGGACACTGTGGTTCTGTGTTGTGGCCTCTGAAAATGAGTGATATTGGTTAAGCAGCCTGTTATACAACTCCCAATTTTTATCTATACATACAGTGGATGGCTACACCAATATCGCTCATTTTGGATGACCATGCAGAATGAAAATTACCCCGTGGATTTGTTAAAAATTATTTTGTGATGTTCTTGGAAGGTTTACTGCACAAAGAGAGTGGTTGAAATGTGTTATTTTTGTACTATATCTGTATATATTTGATGACTATTGTGATGTTATTTTGTAATACTGAAAACACCTTTTCTGTAATACAAATATTTAAAAAAAGCTAGGAGCAGCGCATGCTTTCTGATATTCCTGATTTCAGAGATGTACACCTATTGACAGCATAAGTCGGTACGGTCAGGATCTTGTGTTCTGCACACTCACAAGTATGAACAATATAAACTGGGCTGGATTTTGTCTTCACTGCCAAAGAGCAGCAATCTGGAGGCAGAGCTCTCACACCCTTTCTCGAATCTGCCTGATTTTTAATTTGTATTGTATTGTACCTTTAAAACCTCTGATACGTTCGCCCAGTGTACTTACTCAAAAGTTTTACTCCGGTGCCCTTAATTTGCGAGATGAACAAAGGACAAAACAGGTTCACAGTTTAATGCAATTTTATTCACAATTCCAATGTCTCAAGAAAATCTGACTCAGACTTCCAGCTGAGCTTTGGGTTTTACCCACACTTAGTGAAGGAGGCTGGCAGGCTACGATCACTCAATGTTGATGTCTTCTCTGGGTTTGAAACCCAGGGTCCCTCTTGCGATGGTTGTGCCCGAGGAACTCCCAGGTAATCGCTCAAGATCTGTTCGATGCTGCTTTGTTTATACTGGGAAGCTTGGATAGTCATATGTATACGCCCACCACTGGCCATTGTCCGAGCCAGACCCCAACTTGTTAATGAGAAAGACAGGATACTCCTGGTGGTTCAATCAAGACCCATTGTCCTCTTAAACTCCCCTTGTCTGACCAGCCATCAGCTCATTAAGGAGTCTGATGGCTTCTTTTGTCTGTTCTTCGTCCTGCTTCAAAGTTGATCACCTGTCTAGAAATTTGTTACATATTTAGTCTATGGATTGGGTAATCACAAAGTCTATATAGCAATAACCAGGTTTATGCCTTGACGTGGGTGCTGTTGCAGATAGTCAGTATCGATATCAGCCAGGGTTTCGTGAGACAGTTTTTGTTCCTGGCCTATGTGTATCTTCTCGGCCTGTTTTCAGTCCCACAATTGAAGTCCGTTTTTATTACCCTATATAATCAGGGTGTACACATAATGAATTTAAAGACTGTTTATGCATGCTGTAGCATGCCATCTAGCTGCATTCTGCCAGCTGATATATAAACCTCATAGCTTTTTATTCATTACTGAATGTATGACATCTACTGAAAGGTTGTCAGGGTTAGTAGCTACAATGCGCTTTGAGGAATCAGACATGTAAAATAGTACAGCATATCACTTCAGGATCATTATGAATTGTTTTTTACAAGGAAAATATCTGACATGGAGACAGACTAAAAAACACCTCCTGTCTAATTAGGCGGAGAGACAAACAGCAACTCTGAATATGCAGCCAGGAATGAGATGCTTGTACCGTTGTGTCAGTGCAGTTGCTTGCTAATTAAACTCTTATCTCGTATCACTTGCGCACATTTCAATTCTAAATCTGGGTTCTGTCCAGCAGGCTGATTCACATCATTGAACCATGTGTCGAAGACAGAAATGACTGCACACGCACCTCTCCCCTTTAACAGCCCTTGTACATTTGTGTCTTTGTCTCGGTGGAACCTAAATGTGTCATGTGGGAACTGCTGTCTTTTCCTTTTAGGGAAAATGGACAAGTCAAGGAGGAACAGAACGCAGGCCAACCAGTACAGGAGGCAAACATTTGCACCAATGGATCAATCACAAGTGCTGCCCCAACAATGTGGCTTGGGGCACAAAATGGCTGGTAAGTCAGGATTCTCAGACAGTGCTCAGATCAATTGTCCCGTTGAGGAGGATTTAAAGAGCTGAAAATCCCTTCAATCACTTGGGCAATATCACTCAAGCTTGAGAATAGTCACCAAAATAAGTGGAGATAGTGCAGTTGTGGATAGGGCTAAGCAATATTGAGAGTTGTATTGGGAAGTGTGGTGGGGTGGTTCACTTAAGGAGCAATACTTGGCGGGCCACATCACGGGCCTAGAGCCTTTGGGGACCCAGCACATCTTGCGCTATCAGGAATTTAGCCGCGGTTCTGGCCCTTGGGGCTTGGTCGGTGTTAGCCCAGGGATCGTGGGAACAAGGCCTGTGTATTAGTTGAGGTGTCCAGGGTATATTGTTCGCCTTAGTTCAATAAACCCCTTTTGTGTTTCAACACTGCCTCGCCAATCGCATCACAATATAACAGGAAGTTAAGGCTTCCTCTAGTTTATCTTTAAGTCGAGTTCCTTCAGTGTAGAATTGTTTATTTTTGTTGGCAGATTTAAATCCATCTATTGTTGTTATTGCCTTAAAAGGATTCTCTACTAGGCATGAGTATTCCACCACTCTTTCTGTAGGAGTGATGCTTAATGTTTAAAGATGGACATTGCAGTGATTTGAAATATTCTGTTCATGCCCACTCTGTCCATGTTTTACAGTGGAGGGGCGATATTTCATCTGATGTGTCGGCTCTGCTGTTCATTGGCTAGGTTCTTTAGCTTTTGGGGCAGTGGGTTGATGTTAGTAACATCAGGGAATCAAATCGATGTAGTTTAAATTATTATTATTTTTTTTAACAAACAATTTTATTGAGGTTTTTTTGGCATTGTAAAGTTACAGATTACAGAAATATGCAAACATCAACAGAACCAACATTTCAACC
The DNA here is from genome assembly GCF_047496885.1 of Scyliorhinus torazame. Lineage (NCBI taxonomy): Eukaryota > Metazoa > Chordata > Chondrichthyes > Carcharhiniformes > Scyliorhinidae > Scyliorhinus > Scyliorhinus torazame. The sequence continues at coordinate 180,559,703 of NC_092723.1, read as the reverse complement.
AAACCACAATGCACATACCCGCTCCTCTCCCACCTACACTCCCCGCCTGTTTATCCCTCCTACTCTACCCTAATCCCCCCCCACCCCCCCCCGCTGACGCTCACTCTCCCGCGAAGAAGTCGATGAATGGTTGCCACCTTCGGGCGAACCCCAATACAGATCCCCTCAAGGCGAACTTGATTTTTTTCCATACCCAGAAAACTTGACATGTCCGAAAGCCATAGTCCGGTCTTTGGGTGTTTTGAGCCCCTCCATGCCAGCAGTATTCGCCGCCGGGCTATCAGGGAAGCAAAGGCCAGAAGATCAACCTCTTTCTCCCCCTGGACTCCCGGGTCCTCCGAAACCCCGAAAATTGCCACCTCTGGACTCATCACCACCCTTGTTCTCAACACCCGGGACATGACATCCGCAAATCCCTCCCAGTACCCACTAAGCTTAGGGCATGCCCAAAACATGTGGATGTGGTTCGCTGGTCCTCCCTCACATCTAGTGCACTTGTCCTCTACCCCAAAGAATTTGCTCATCCGAGCCACTGTCAAGTGAGCCCAGTGAACGACCTTAAACTGAATCAGGTCGAGCCTGGCACACGTTGCGGTTGAGTTTACCCGACTTCAGGGCTTCCGCCCATACCCCATCCTCCATCACCCCGCCGAGTTCCTCCTCCCATTTGAGTTTCAGCTCCTCCGTCTGGGACTCTTCCCCCTTCATGAGCACCTTGTAAATATCTGAGACTCTACCCTCTCCTCCTTCTCCTCCAGAGACTATTCTGTCCTGAATCCCTATTGGCGGGAGGCGTGGGAAGGATGGGAGTACTTTAAATTATTAAGATGACCCAATAACCCTGGACCAACTGATTGACGTCTTCAATTCCACCTGTCTGAGGGGCAACACGATTCCTCACATACAAAAAAAAATCCACTGCCAGAATATTGGATGCATGTTAATCCTTGCGTCCAGCATCTGAACCAGGCAATTCATGGGGACTATGTTGGAAGATTTGAATGCTTTTTTTTTAATAAAGCCTGCCCCCAAATGGGCCCTCTGCCACTGGGTCCAGGAGGAGACAGAACACTTTTGCAGGTTATTTTCCAGTCATAGCATGTGGGTGGGAAAAAGATCTTGCATTTATATAATGCCTTCCATGGGCTCAGGACAGGCCAAAAAGCTTTTTAAGACCATCAGGCCTTAAGACGTAGGAGCAAAAAATAATAAGGGCCATTCAGCCCATCGAGTCTGCTCCGCCACTCGATGAGATCATGACTGGTCTGATGTGTGATGATCCTCATATCCACTTTCCCCCCTGATCCCCATAACCATTGATTCCCTCACTGATTGAAAATCTGTCTCTCTCAGCCTTGAACATGCTTAATGACCCAGTCTCTACAGCTCTCTGCGGTAAAGAATTCCACAGATTCACTACCCTCTGAGAGAAGAAATTCCACCTCCTCTCTTTCTTAAAAGGGTGACCCCTTTCTCTGGGATTACGCCCTCTGGTCCTAGACTCTCCCACAAAGAGAAACATCCTCTCAGCATCTACCCTGTCACGCCCCCTGAGAATCCAATACGTCTCAATAAGGTCGCCCCTCATTGTTGTGAACTCCAGTGAGTACATGCTCAACCTAAGCAATCCTTCCTCATAAGAAAATCCCTCCATCCCTGGGATTAACCAAGTGAACCTTCTATACACAAAGTGCTTTCACTGTTGTATGATGGGAAGCATGGCAGTCGAATTATGCACAGTGAGCTCCCGCAAACAGCAGTGAGATGATGACCAGATGATCTTTTTTGTGGTGTTGATTGAGGGATAAATATTCGGCAGGACACCGGGCAGCACGGTAGCATTGTGGATAGCACAATTGCTTCACAGCTCCAGGGTCCCAGGTTCGATTCCCGGCTTGGGTCACTGTCTGTGCGGAGTCTGCACGTTCTTCCCGTGTGTGCGTTGGTTTCCTCCGGGTGCTCCGGTTTCCTCCCACAGTCCAAAGATGTGCGGGTTAGGTGGATTGGCCATGCTAAATTGCCCATAGTGTCCAAAATTGCCCTTAGTGTTGGGTGGGGTTACTGGGTTATGGGGATAGGGTGGCGGTGTGGGCTTGGGTAGGGTGCTCTTTCTAAGAGCCAGTGCAGACTCGATGGGCCGAATGGCCTCCTTCTGCACTGTAAATTCTATGATTCTATGACTCCCTCGCTCTTCTTCAGAGTGCCGTTGGATTATTCACATCGATCTGAGAGGCCAAATGGGGCTTTGATCTTGCATCTCATCTGAAAGCCAGCACCTCTGACAGTGCGGCAGTCCCTCAGCACAGCACTGAAGGCGTCAGCCTAGGGCAGCACGGTAGCATAGTGGTTAGCATAATTGCTTCACAGCTCCAGGGTCCCAGGTTCCATTCCCGGCTGGGTCACTGTCTGTGCGGAGTCTGCACGTTCTCCCCGTGTGTGCGTGGGTTTCCTCCGGGTGCTCCGGTTTCCTCCCACAATCCAAAGACTAGTTAGGTGGATTGGCCATGCTAAATTGCCCTTGGTGTCCAAAATTGCCCTTAGGGTTGATTGAGTGGGGTTACTAGGTTATGGGGATAGGGTAGTGTGGGCCTCGGTAGGGTGCTCTTTCTAAGAGCCGGTGCAGGCTCGATGGGCCGAATGGCCTCCTTCTGCACTGTAATTCTATGAAAGGTTCTGTGCTTGTTTCTGGAGTGGGATTCGAACCCACAGCCGGCTGGTTCAGAGCTCCCAGAGGGACCGATTGGAAGCCACTCTAGAGGTAAAAGGTCAATCTTCCAGATCATTACATCACCTGTTTCCCCATTGGAAAGCGGAGACTGTTGTCACCTGATCAAAGCTGAGTCGAGATCCCAGTGGTGCTAAGTCAATATCCTCACACTTTGACGTTCAATTATAAACCAAGAAGTTTAAAATCTACATCGTGTTCCTGTACACTGGCCTTTAATTCATCTTTTACAGTTTAATTGCTGGGTCAAACAGAGCAAGACTTGTTTGGTGTGAACTTGTGCTCAATGATTTATCATCAACCTAAATCCAAGCTGTTGTCTAACTGTGCTCTAAATATTGCTCCGCTTTCAGTGTGGAGTTTTGTTTTGATATACATTAATTTCGGAGATCTAATCTGTGTGTATTACTTCCCCGCTAGCCTTTATGTACACTCTGCAGTGTCCGACTGGAAGAAATGCCTGCACACGATCAAACTGAAGGATGCTGTTCTCAGCATTGTGTAAGTTGCTACGTAGGGTGGTTTAGGCAATGATCTGGATTGATTATTTTCTCCTCTATTCTTCCTCACATCCACATCTGGCAGTGCTAGCATTGCCTGGACCGCATTTATTGGGTGGGGAGGGAGAGCTAGATGATAAAATCATTTGTTTCTCTTTAGGCTGTGAACTTAATGTATGGGGCTAAGGATGAGAACTGGTTCAAAGGGGGAGGTGGGGGCATGTAGACCTTTGAACTGGTTCAACAGGACCATGTAGATCTTTGAAGTGGTTCAATGGGAGAATGAGACCTTTGAACTGGTTCAATGGGGAGCATGAGACCTTTGAACTGGTTCAACGGGGAGCATGTGCACCTTGGAACTGGATCAATGGGGAGCATGTGGACCTTGGAACTGGTTCAGTGGGGAGCATGTGGACCTTTGAACTGGTTCAATGGGAGCATGTGGACCTTGGAACTGGATCAATGGGGAGCATGTGGACCTTGGAACTGGTTCGACGGGGAGCATGTGGACCTTGGAACTGGTTCAGTGGGGAGCATGTGGACCTTGGAACTGGTTCGACGGGGAGCATGTGGACCTTGGAACTGGATCAATGGGGAGCATGTGGACCTTGGAACTGGTTCGACGGGGAGCATGTGGACCTTGGAACTGGATCAATGGGGAGCATGTGCACCTTGGAACTGGTTCAACGGGGAGCATGTGGACCTTGGAACTGGTTCAATGGGGAGCATGTGGACCGTGGAACTGGTTCAGTGGGGAGCATGTGGACCTTGGAACTGGTTCAATGGGGAGCATGTGGACCTTGGAACTGGATCAATGGGGAGCATGTGGACCTTGGAACTGGATCAATGGGGAGCATGTGGACCTTGGAACTGGTTCAGTGGGGAGCATGTGGACCTTGGAACTGGTTCAGTGGGGAGCATGTGGACCTTGGAACTGGTTCAATGGGGAGCATGTGGACCTTGGAACTGGTTCAGTGGGGAGCATGTGGACCTTGGAACTGGATCAACGGGGAGCATGTGGACCTTGGAACTGGTTCAATGGGGAGCATGTGGACCGTGGAACTGGTTCAATGGGGAGCATGTGGACCGTGGAACTGGTTCAGTGGGGAGCATGTGGACCTTGGAACTGGATCAACGGGGAGCATGTGGACCTTGGAACTGGTTCAGTGGGGAGCATGTGGACCTTGGAACTGGTTCAATGGGGAGCATGTGGACCTTTGATTTGTCTGTCCCCACCAATTGCAGCGCATCACTAGAGTGAAGCTTTATTTAATGGCATAGCTATTTCTAGATGAAAATGAAATGCTGCTTATTGGTGTGTATTTCTTCTTGTGTTGTCAGTATATAACTGACCTCTGACACCACCAGCTTCCACAAAAAAAAATTTGGATATTTCTATTCTTCACTGTCGTAACTCATGATCTCAAACACTTTACAGAAAATGTTCCATTACTTTAGTGAGCCACACTTCCCCCTGCTCACCCAGGTTCGGGTGCAGGATAGTAATTGTGCAAATCACCCAAGAGAATCCGATGAGCAGCAATAAGGCTTCTAGTTCTAGAATCCAGTAGTTGCCGAATGTAGCTCCGTAAGGCTTTGTCCCCAGATCAGTCACCTCATCAACTGAAAATGTACATCCTTGGAGATGCTTTTAAGGTGGGGAATTTCTTCTACAAATTAACAATTATTTAAAACTTCGAGCCAGTGCTCCCGGGCTGCTGGCTCCAAAACCCAGCTTCAGATCAAAGCATGAGGCTACACGTGATCCAATCCAGCAACCTGCATCTAACCCTTGGGTGAGGCGATGGGATGGGGAGGTTGACTAACATGTAATTATTCTGGGATTATTGTGCGGCAGTGAGCTCCTATTCTCATATATTGATCATGGCCTTTATTGCACAGATTAAAAACAATGATCTTCCTGGTGGCCCGGATGAGCAGATTCTTTGCGGTGGAGGAGAGATGTGCGAAGTGTGCGTGGGGGGCCAGCGAACCATGTCCACATGTTCTGGGCATGTCCAAAACCGAGGGGATTTTGGCAGGGGTTTGCCGACACCATGAATTAAATACGAGGTGGCAATGAGTCCGGGGTGGCGATTTTTGGGGTATAGCAGGACCCGGGAATCCAGGAGGAGAAGGAGGCAGATGTTCTGGCCTTTGCTTCCCTGGTAGCCCGGAGGCGTATATTGCTGGCGTGGGGGGACACAAAGCCCCCGAAATCGGAGACCTGGCTTTCAGACATGGCAGGCTTCCTCTGCCTGGAGAAAATTAAGTTCGCCATGAGAGGGTCTCAGCTGGGGTTCGCCCGGAGGTGGCAACCATTCGTCGACTTCCTCGCAGAGAACTAATCGTCAGCAGAAAGGGGGGGGGGCTAGGCTAGTGTAGGTTAGGGGGGTAAGTAATGGCAAGACCTGCGGGAGAGGGTGGCGGAATTTGCACTATGTATATATTTCTCTTGTTATTTATATTGTTAATTTTGTTGCTGTTAAAGTGCCAAAGAAAATACCTCAATAAAAAGTTTATTTTTAAAAAAATAATGATCTTCCCTTGTATGTTCGCAGACACGTCAAAGGGCGTGTTTTGGTGGCACTAAACGACGGAACTTTGGCGATATTCCACAGAGCTGAAGGTTAGTACATTTATAAATCATGCAGTTGCTGAACAGGTAGTTGTAAAATTCCTCATCCTCTTCTGTCTAATGCAGTACTTTTCCTCAGAATATAAGTTATCTGTAAGTTCCTTAGGAGGAAGTGGTTTGTGTGTTTGATGGAATTCTTAAACTTGCTTTTGTTATTCATTTCAAATGGGGTTAATGACCATACAAACGGTGAACGCGGGAATTTTATCCAAATGTGCGAAGAATTTCTTAATGGTATTGCACAGTACGATCCCTGCTCTGTGCGGGGTGGGTACATTTCCATCTTTAGTGCTCCCTGCAAGAGCTTAATGTGCCAGACATGCCAGAGAAGTGAGTTTTTCCATGGAAATCAAGCTGCAAAGAGCTGAATGAAGTTGTACTTCCTTTCAGAGTGAATGGGTAGAAAGTGGCGAATCTTGTGCCTCCCGATTTATTATGGTATTTGCACCTTTAATTCTGTTGTGGTTCATAAAGGACTTTAAAACTGGCCTGTTTCATGTAAACTGAGCTTTTGCGGCAATTAGTGGAGTCTGGAGGCACCGGACCTGATTGAAACTGGTGCCTGAGGGAGGAGCCAAGCGTGGGATCGGTTCAAATACGAGTATGGCATTTTCTAATGTGACAGTACAAATTTATTAAATTAATTTTGTCCCAATCACGTTTTAAAAGGTATTTAACTATCCTCCTCAAATCAGGGTGTCTGTAGCCTTTGAGGGGAAATGGATATTGGATTCTGGAGGCAATGAAAAAATACGGTGGCGATACTGCTGAAGGCACAACTGTTGCAAGTTATTTTCTAACACAGAAACAGCTTAGCTGTGCTTCACAATCATTACGTTACTGCTGTGTTTTGCTGTTTAACAAATTGATTTTGCAGGTCAAGGTTGAGTCTAATGTAGTGGGGGGAGGGAGGGGGCCTTCTGAAGACAAGGATGAGAATGTGAGAGTACAGGAGAGAACAATGGCCGAACTAAACTGGAGGATTCTTTGCTCACTTAGATCATTACAGTGCAGAAGGAGGCCACTCGGCCCAACGGGTCCGCACCGGCCCATGGAAAGAGCACCCCGCCCAAGCCCACACCTCCACCCCATCCCCATAACCCGATAACCCCACCCAACCTTTTTTGGACACCTAAGGGCAATTTATCACGGCCAAACCACCCAAGCTGCGCATCTTTGGACTGTGGGAGGAAACCGGAGCGCTCGGAGGAAACCCACGCAGACACGGGGAGAAGGTGCAGACTCCGCACAGACAGTGACCCAGGCCAGGAATCGAACCCGGGTCCCTGGAGCTGTGAAGCAACAGTGCTAACCACTGTGCTACCGTGCCACCGGAATACTTCCTTGGAATACTGTGAATTTATGTACCTATCTGGGAAAGTGGAAACATTGTTGAACTAGTTCGCCCTTCAAAAGGAGTCTCTTTTGACTCCTCCACTTCTGTTAAATTATTAGGCTTCCAATTCCAATGCAACGTTCAGTACTGGAATAGAGGATTAAATTAAATATTGGGAAGACGTTTCTGGTCCCTGCTCCAAACTCACTTCCCTAGTTACCAATTCCACCTCTCGCCCTGGCAATGTTCTGAGATTCAGATTGCAACCTTGGTGTGACATTGGACTCTGAGATGAGCTTCCCACCTCTCATCCATTCCTTCACTACAGCCTTCTATTCCCCCCTCCGTAAGTCTGCTCCTGTCTTGAGTTCATCCTCTGCTGAAACCCTCATCGCTGCCATCGTTACCTGTAGACTTGACCCATCCTAATGAAATGAAATGAAAATCGCTTATTGTCACAAGTAGGCTTCAAATGAAGTTACTGTGAAAAGCCCCTCGTCGCCACATTCCGGGGCCTGTTCGGGGAGACTGGTACGGGGATGCACTCCTGCCTGGTCTCCACAGACATGAGGGCGCCCAAAGCTCTGCTGCCTGTGTCCTAACTCGCAACAAGCCCGGCTCCTCTGTCTCCCCTTTCCTTGCCATCTCCACTGGCTCTGGACGATGCAACATCTCGCTTTTAATATTCTTAACTCCCTCTCTAATCCCACCCAACCTTACAATTAATAGCAGAGTGGCGCAGCGGAGGCGCGCTGGGCCCATAACCCAGAGGTCGATGGATTTAAACCATTCTCTGGGCGGGACAGTGGCTAGCACTGCTGTGTCTCTGTCTAGCACGGCTGTCTCAGTGTCTAGCACGGCTGTCTCACTCACCGTGGTTAGCACTGCTGCCTTGCAGTGCCAGGGACCCTTTGATTCTGGCCTTGGGTGACTGTGTGGAGTCTGCACGTTCTCCCCGTGTCTGCGTGGGTTTCCTCCGGGTGCTCCGGTTTCCTCCCACAGTCTAAAGATGTGCCAGTTAGATGGATTGGCCGTGATAAATTGCCCCTTGGTGTCCAAAGATGTGGTTTTACGGGGATAGGGCAGGGGGAGTGGGCCTCGGTGGGGTGCTCTTTCGGAGGGTTGGTGCAGACTCAATGGGCCAAATGGCTTCCTCCTGCACGGTGGGGATTCTGTGGCTAGCTATCAGCAGCATCATCTTGTGAAAGTCAATCTTAAACGTTTGAAAATGTTGTCGGTTGGAAATATTCCAGGGCAGAAATGACACGTTCTGGGCTCGAGTGTAAGTACTGAGAGTAAGCTGCCACCGCCCCTGGTATGGGAGGCTGGTTCCTTTCTTTCCTGGAGGCACATGTTCCATTATCTACACTTCTGCTTGATTTGGGAGGGTTCAGGAGAGGCTTCCCATGAGCTGAGTGGAGGTTGTGGACTCCTCCGGAAACTACATGTGACCTACTGGCCCACGTCATAAGGAAAAAGGGGTAATTTGCAAAACTTTCAGAGCTCCAGACTTGTGTTTAGCCCTGGACCCCCATAAGCCCCTGCGTTCCGCCTCTTGCCGGGGTTGTTTTTTGTCAGGTCAGCTCCCCTTGACCATGACCCATTTCAGAGTTGACCCAGTGTAGAAACTAACCGAGAAGGACGGGATGTGGCATATCTGAAGGCAGATCTTTCTGGATCCTCTGCTTCACCTCCAGGAGATCTATGGCAGGAGTGTGCTGGGAGGGCTGTGAATCTTCAACCACTTGCTACTTATGAGGACTAGTCAATTAATCAAAGCTTAACATGTGGGAAGTGGAATGCACTCCTGGGCCAGGTACCTGTGGAATCTCACCACCATTGCTCTCGAAAGGTCACCTACACGCGGCCTCCTCGCTAGCGCTTTGTGCGCCCTGTCCACCTCCAAGGGTCGGGTGAACATCCCCTCCCCCAGTAGCTTCTCAAACATACCTGCGCCCATTCCTTCCGATCCCTCCGGGAGACCCACGATTCTCAGGTTCTGCCGGAGGGACCTGTTTTCTAGATCCTCCATCTTCTCCTGGAGCCTTTTCTGTTGGTCTCTCAGCATCCCCACCTCCAACTCCACTGCAGCTAGGTGTTCCTCCTGCTCAGTCAGTGCCTTCTCCACTTTCTGGATCGCCCGATCTTGAGCATCCAGTCGCGCAATCGACTCCTTAATCGGGTCCAAGCATTCCTGTTTCTGCTTGGCTCAGTCCTCCTGTATAAACTGCATCAACTGCTCCGTCGGCCACTGGGTTGTCGAGCCAGAACTCCGGTCGTCCGCCATGCTGTCTCCCACTGCAGCCTCAGCCCAAGCCTTCTCCGTTCGCCTATTTCTTCCTTTGCGAGCACTCCTGGCCCGCTTCTCCATGCACTGATGTAGGATTCCTCGTCACCGTTGCATCCAACATCAATTTTCCGCTTCAGATCCGACAAAACTTCAGGGGAAAAAGGTCCAAAGTTCCGACCCGAGCGGAAGCCACCAAATGTGCGACCTACTCCTTCATAGCCGCCATCGGAAATCAATGTGTGGGAAGTGAACAAGTAGCCTGTTCCTGATAGAATCTTTATACGGTGTTCCTATCAAAATATTTTGCTGGATTGATCTTTTTTTAACTGAGAAAACATAAGAAATCGCATTGTGTCCATTGAATCTGTCGGTGTGCATAATAAAAACAATAACATTGTGATGTGTTACTCCAGAAGGAATTGGGGGTAGACTGATACACTTGTCACTAACAGTAATGAAACCATTGTACTTTTGTCTGAGTAGATGGCCAATGGGATCTGAGCAATTACCACCTCATGGACCTGCAACGCCCAAACCACTCCATCCGTTGCATGGCTGTTGTGCACGACAAGGTCTGGTGCGGCTACAAGAACAAGATTCACGTCATTCAGCCTAAAACAATGCAGATTGAGGTATGTGTTGGGTAGAGCTAAAGGCAGGAAACATGGTGTCACGCACAGCTACTAAATATCTGCCGTTATTTCTCCAGCAGTGGACGTAATCCAGCCAGCCTTTCCTGACATATTTCGACATTTGGGCCAATTTGCAGCATGGGTATAGGAATCAAGTAACATTGAATCGATTCACCGAGGGGTGATTTATCAATTGGTCAGTGGGTGGTTACTTGGGTTGGTTAAAGACGTGGCAGAGTAACCCATCATTACTGATGTAACATGGAGGTCGCAGGCAGCACTGGGGGAAAGCAGGCGAGGAACACAACTCCTTTTTCTCAAGCCTGCGTCTCAAAGTCAGTGACTGGACGGTTGAATGTGTTGAAGAACATTGCGGGGATGGTGTTGAGGTGGGTGGTTGTGGGGGCAGGGGACCACACGGTAACCCAAAAGGCCACCTGCACAAGCGCTAATGGTCGAAAAACAGGCAGAACAGAGGGACAGATACCATTTTTAAAAATAAAGGGCCTGCAAATTCAAAAGGTCGGCCGATGCCATGGACCTATTAACACGAGTAATGGGGAAAGCAATGGAATGGACATTAAACAGGAGGTTGCACATTGCAACAGGAATGGACAGGGCAGCACGGTAGCACAAGTGGATAGCACTGTGGCTTCACAGCGCCAGGGTCCTAGGTTCGATTCCCTGCTGGGTCATGGTCTGTGAGGAGTCTGCACGTTCTCCCTGTGTCTGCGTGGGTTTCCTCCCGGGTGCTCCGGTTTCCTCCCACAGTCCAAAGACATGCAGGTTAGGTGGATTAACAATGATAAATTGCCCTTAGTATCCAAAACGGTTAGAAGGGGTTACGGGGATAGGGTGGAAGTGAGGGCTTAAGTGGGTCGGTGCAGACTCGATGTGCCGAATGGCCTCCTTCTGCACTGTATGTTCTATGTTCTAAACTGGGACGGTCACATATTCATTTTCTAGTTATGCCGTTCTACCTTAGGGCCAAAGGTGAGCAACATGAAAGGCCATCAGGAAGCCAGCACTAGTTTTTTTTAATCTTGATTTTGGAGAGCTGAAGAAAAATAGGAATGGGCACAGGAAATGGATGCTATCATAAGTATTTTATTACAGTATTGATGTGTTGTATAGGGGGATTTTTCAGCTGACTCTGTGTAGAACCAAGTATGTGGTGATGAAATCGGAGTGTATAATATTAAGAAACAGTAGGCTGAGAATGGAAAACATTTTAGACAGGAAAGAATAGCTGTTTTGAACAGAATTATATGTTGCAACAACAATTGAAATAAGCAGGAAATATGTTTGAATCCATGTTTATGTCGCTGATTTTATTTTATCTTCTTGCTTTCTGAATAAAATTAACTATCCCAATTCCTTAAAATCCTTCTCTGCTTTGATCCCTCTCTCCTGCTGTGGCCCCCACAGAAGGAATTGTGTGTGTTAGCTAGGGAAATTTTCTATATTTAGTTTTGAATAACTGGGGTTAAAATAGTGGCTGTCTTTCAAAACACCCTGCTCATCAGGACACAAACCGGGTTGTATGATTTATAACGTACCCTGTAGGCTTTGTTTCAGAGGCAAATCCAAGTGTACCCTATCAGAAGATGTGAATTCGGGGTTGTCAGTTGGTCCCATTTAAGCGTTCAACGTGTCTTACTTTTATGGGAGTGATTCACTTTTATAATCCTGACCTGTAATGCTGGGTGGAACCCCTTGTGACTTGAATCAGTTATCCATGACAAGTAAATTTCTTCAATCTCAGTGGATGATGTAGATCAGGGCGGCACGGTGACACAGTGGTTAGCACTGCTGTCCCACAGCGCCAGGGACCTGGGTTCAATTCCGGCCTCGGGTGACTGTCTGTGGAGAGTTTGTACGTTATTCCCGTGTCTGCATGGGTTTCCTCTGGGTGCTCCGGTTTCTTCCCACAGTTCATAGATGTTCAGATCAGGTGGATTGGCCATGCTAAATTGCCCCTTTGTGTCCAAAGGCTAGATGGGGTTACTGGGTTATGGGGATAAGGTGGAGGCGTGGGCTTAAGTAGGGTGCACTCGGGTTGCACGGTGGTGCAGCGGTTAGCACTGCTGCTTCACGGCGGCGAGGACCCGGGTTCGATCCCGGCTCCGAGTCACTGTCTGTGTGGGGTTTGCACATTCTCCCCGTGTCTGTGTGGGTCTCGCCCCCACAACCCAAAGATGTGCAGATTAGGTGGATTGGCCACGCTAAACTCTCCCTTAATTGGGGGAAAAAAATTATTGGGTACACTAAATTTATATATTTTTAAAATAAAAAAAATAGGGTGCTCTTTTCAAGGGCCGGTGCAGACTCGATGGGCTGAATGGCCTCCTTCTGCACTGTAAATTCTATGATTCTATAAAGCTAATGAACATGCCAAGCTGTCCCACTTCAGTGGGTTGCATTGCTCGACTTTACACAACTCTTGCGCATTCTGGCCCCTAGCCCACGCGGAACCGAATCCTCACCTTTCTGTGGCGCTGTAGCCCACCTGGCCTTGCAGCCTCCCACCCTTTCCATCCACTTGCAGCATTTTCTGCTTGTTTACCTCCCGTTGCCTGAGCTCCCCTCTGTTCCCTTTTTAAAAACCTGACTACACTGCAGTCCCTGGAGCAGAATCCACCAGCCGCATTCGTCAGCGCCTCCTGCTGAGATCAAATGGAGATTGTTAACGGAAGTAGCGATGAATTTGCACCTTTGCTGGCATGTCAAATTATCTTTCATTGCCCATAGATTGCTGTATCAGACACCCTATTTGAAACCAAAATTATACATGTTGGCCACGCTGTCCTACATATTTAACCCTGGAGAACTAGCTTTAGTTCAGCAAAAGCATTTTTAACTAAAATGACGTAGTCTGATATTCATATGGTGTGGGAGGTTTGAGATAAGGGGACATGAAAAGATACAGATTGTGGCCCATCATTTACTTTCATTTAGTTATATTCGTCTGCCGTCTCCCAAGTGGCCCTGCATATTATTCCTTTTCAGATAACAGTCTAATTCCTTTCTGAGTGTCTTTATTGAACCTGCCCCCACCACACAGTCCAGCCACGCATCCCAGACCCTAACCAACCCCTGTGTGTATAAAAGATTTTTCCCTCGCCGCTTTTGCTTCTTGAAATCTGACATCAAATCTGAGCCCTCTTATTCTCAATCCAGTCTACTCTGTCCTGGCCCCTGACGATTCCGAATACCTCTATCAGACCTCCTCTCGGCCTTCTTTTCGCTAAGGAAAACAGTCCTAACTTCTCCAATCTATCCCCATGACTGAAGCTCCTCATCCCCGGAACCATTCTCATGAATTGTTTGTGCGCTCTCTCCAATACCTTCACACAGATCCTAAAACGCAGAACTGGCCGCATACCTCCAGCTGAGGCCCACCTCCTTGCTCTTGTGCAATATCAGTTCTCTCTCAAAATAAGCCCAAAGCATGGTCATGCATATTTGAAATGAAATGAAAATCGCTTATTGTCACGAGTAGGCTTCAATGAAGTTACTGTGAAAAGCCCCTAGTCGCCACATTCCGCCGCCTGTTCGGGGAGTCTGGTACGGGAATTGAACCGTGCTGCTGGCCTGCCTTGGTCTGCTTTCAAAGCCAGCGATTTAGCCCAGTGTGATAGTCATGCAATTAAATGTCAAGGGGTTATTGTTTGATTCTCTCTTATTGGAGATGGTCATTACCTGGCACTTGTGTGGTGCGAATGTTACTTGCCACTTGTCAGCCCAAGCCTTGATATTGTTCAGGCCTTGCTGCACCCTTTCCAGTGCTACCACATCCCTCCTATAATGTGGATTGCAGAACTGCACACAATACTCCAGCTGTGGCCTAACCAATGTTTTATACAGTTTCAGCAAAAACCTCCCTGCTCTTCAACTCTATGCCTCGGCTAATAAAAGCAAGTATACCATATGTTGTCTTAATCACTGTATCCGCCTACCCCGCTACATTAAGGGACTAGTGCAGATGCACACCAAGGTCCCTCTGATCCTTTCTCTTCCCAGGATCCTGCCGTCGTATTCCCTTGCCTTGTTTGTCCTGCCCAAATGCATCACCTCACACTTAACCAGATTCAATTCCATTTACCACTGATCTGACCAGCCCATCAATATCCTCCTGTAATCCAAGACTATCCTCGTCACTAATTACCACCACCACCGACCTTTGTATCATCTGCGAACTTACTGATCAACCCTCCTGCATTCATATCTAAATCATTTATATAACCACAAACAGCAAGGGCCCAACACTGATCCCTGCGGGACCCCACTGGACACAGGCTTCCAGTCAGAAAAGCACCCCTCGACCATCACCCTCTGCTTCCTGCCACTCAGCCAATTCTGGATCCAAGTTGCCAAATTTCCGTGGATCCCATGGGCTCTTACCTTCGCTATCAGTCTCCCATTTGGGACCTTATCAAAAGCCTTGCTGAAGTCCAAGTAGACTACGTCAAATGCATTGCCCTTAACTATACATCTGGTCACCTCTTTGAAGAATTTAATTAAGTTGGTCAGATGTGACCTCCCGTTAACAAAACCATGCTGACTGTTCTTGATTAATCCCCGTCTCTCCCAATGCAGATTCATTCTGTTTCCATGTGACCAGTAGGTCCCAATCCTGTTCTTTTACTCTCCTTTTACCATCTGTCTGGTCCGTTCCTAAAAGTTGAAATGGAGCAAAACCGTCACCATCATTGAGGGTGTAAAATAGACCATGTTGAATCAGCCAACTGATATATGCCCTGATTTTCGATTTCAATGACTTTAATGGACAGACTAAGGCAGGTTGTATCATGGGCAGCTCATCCATTATCACTTGATTTACATCCTCACTGAAGTTTAAGGTTCCAGCTGTGTTCTTGCTTTAGCCACTATGTCCGGTGTGATGCGATGAGAGTTTCATGGAAACATTTGATATTTGCTCATCAGCTTCCAACTGTTAGTGATATTGCTGTTATTACCTTGTGAGTGGTTTCCGTATATTAACTGGAACTTCAGACAGTTTATTGATGAAAGCAGAAATCAGACGCTGTGTTATAGGACAGCTAAAAGACTTCCATGCACCTGCACTTTTCATGAAATACATACACTAGTATATACTCATATATAATTTTAAAATTTTAATTTAAGAGTACCCAATTATTTTTTTTCCAATTAAGGGGCAATTTAGCGTGGCCAATCCACCTGCCCTGCACATCTTTTGGTTGTGGGGGCGAAACCCACGCAGACACGGGGAGAATGTGCAAACTCCACACGGACAGTGAGCCGGGATCGAACCTGGGACCTCGGTGCCATGAGACAGCAGTGCTAACCACTGCGCCACTGTGCCGCTCTATATATACTTCTATCTTTCT
Organism: Scyliorhinus torazame; assembly: GCF_047496885.1. Lineage (NCBI taxonomy): Eukaryota > Metazoa > Chordata > Chondrichthyes > Carcharhiniformes > Scyliorhinidae > Scyliorhinus > Scyliorhinus torazame. Next base: position 180,544,210 of record NC_092723.1, on the reverse strand, counting down.
ACTTTTTTTTAATGTCAAGATACCAATGCTGGGCAGTGAACAATCCCGTACTCGACACCCACTGTTCACAATAGTACAATAGTGACTTTTAAGGGGTGTCTTGACGAATACATGAACAGGATGGGAATAGAGGATATGGTCCCCGGAAGGGTAGGGGTTTTTAGTTTAGACGGGCAACATAGTCGGCGCAGGCTTGGAGGGCCGAAGGGCCTGTTCCTGTGCTGTAAGTTTCTTTGTTTTTTGTTCACTAAAGTCATTTTAGATAGAATAAGTAAAGGCAGAGTAAATCTCTCCATGTACATCCCTCACCTGAAGCCACAGCTGCAGAAAAGCACCAATAATGCCAAGATAAAAGTTTCAGTTTCCCGCACGGGGAACTGGATTAGTACTGGCAGTGCTCATTTCATATAATAGAGATCCGGACCGCTGGCATATGGAAAATTTTCATCCTGTGATTTGGATTTGGACTTGGTTCCCAGGGGTGAAGGAAAATGTGCCTTATCACCCAGTCCCATGGTTTAGCTTACTCTCACCGGATGTCCAATTCTCCGTTGTGATGCTTACGCTGTGTAATGAGAAAGTGGGGGCATGTTAGATTCATAGAATTTACAGTGCAGAAGGAGGCCATTCGGCCCATCGAGTCTGCACCGGCTCTTGGAAAGAGCACCCTACCCAAGGTCCGCTCCTCCACCCTATCCTCATAACCCAGCAACCCCACCCAACACTATGGGCAATTTTGGACACTAAGGGCAATTTAGCGTGGCCAATCCACCTAACCTGCACATCTTTGGACTGTGAGAGGAAACCGGAGCACCCGGAGGAAACCCACGCACACACGGGGAGGATGTGCAGACTCCGCACAGACAGTGACCCAAGCCGGAATCGAACCTGGGACCCTGGAGCTGTGAAGCAATTGTGCTATCCACAATGCTACCGTGCTGCCCTTAGGGTTTTTTTTGTCGTAACATTCTTGTATTCTTGTGCCTGCAGAATCATCATCTGATGTCAAAGCCCTTTAGTATTTTCTAATTTGTTATTTCTACAACAGAAGTCTTTTGATGCTCACCCAAGGAGGGAAAGCCAAGTACGCCAGTTGGCTTGGATTGGCGATGGGGTTTGGATATCAATTCGCCTGGATTCCACATTGCGCCTGTATCATGCTCACACGCATCAGCATTTACAGGATGTAGATATTGAGCCTTATGTCAGTAAGATGTTAGGTATGGTCATTCACTTGCTCCTTGATACAATTGTTAGCTTTACTGTCTTAGACATTGAATTGTTTTTTATACAAGAGCTGTAATAATATTGTCATCCAAACAGTGTTATTCCTTTCAACATTACCCTTCCTTAAGTTTTATGATCTTTCTCTGGCTGTTTGGAGGTGAGTATGATATTACATAGAACTAAGAAAATACAGCACAGAACAGGCCCTTCGGCCCACGATGTTGTGCCGAACTTTTGTCCTAGATTAAGAACAAATTAATCTACATCCCATCATTCTACCGTAATCCATGTACCTATCCAATAGCCGCTTGAAGGTCCTTAATGTTTCCGACTCAACTATTTCCACAGGCAGTGCATTCCATGCCCCCACTACTCTCTGGGTAAAGAACCTACCTCTGACATCCCCCTATATCTTCCACCATTCACCTTAAATTTATGTCCCCTTGTAATGGTTTGTTCCACCCGGGGAAAAAGTCTCTGTCTACTCTATCTATTCCCCTGATCATCTTATAAACCTCTATCAAGTCTCCCCTCATCCTTCTCCGTTCTGATGAGAAAAGGCCTAGCACCCTCAACCTTTCTTTGTAAGACCTACTCTCCATTCCAGGCAACATCCTGGTAAATCTCCTTTGCACCTTTTCCAAAGCTTCCACGTCCTTCCTAAATTGCTCTTCTCCGACACCGTTACCCACTGCTAATGCACCTCTCGGAAGGAAACCCACTTTTCCGAGTATGTTTCCCGTCTATGTTTCACTCCCAGCAGTGAGCTGAATTGTTCATTCCCATGGGATCTGACCAAGAGCTGCTGAAATGTTTCCCCAGGCCGGAATCCGAGTTAAGATGCTGGTCGAGATTGAAATTGACATTGTCTTAAACAGGAGCCTGGCAGTGAACTGCCAAAGCAGCGGGGAAGGCTCCGAGGGAGTTGGATACCCCATTGCCGATACCATTTGTGTTGTGTGAATGTGAGGCCGCGCAAGCCCTTTAAATGGAAGTGAATTGCTGCGTTGCTCGAACATTTTGGTTTTCTTCTGTCCGCACATTGTTGCATAAGGAAATAAGTTGTGTTTAATTTTGTGTAACACTTAAATATATGAATGAATGAAAGTATAATGGGCCTGAATTCCTGTAATTTCAGTGAAGGAGCAATATAGTTCCTGGAGAAATGTCGTAAACGGCCAATTTTAACCCCACACACCATTTCTCCACTAATTAAACTGACTCTGGGATATCCAGAATCATCTGATTCAAATATTATTTCGATAAATTATATTGAAATTACTGTCACGCATCAGTCTGTTCTAGGGGGAGCCAAGCTAAGTATTAAGATCCTCCTCGTCATGTGCTCCCATAGGCTGGTACTAGTTCCACCCCTCGTGATCTGTTGCTAACTAACTCGGAAACCTCTTGCTTTGATTGACAGGGACGGGAAAATTGGGCTTCTCTTTTGTGCGAATCACAGCTTTGCTCATTGGTGGAAACCGCCTCTGGGTGGGGACGGGAAATGGAGTCGTTATCTCTATCCCCCTGACGGAAAGTAAGTTAGCAAAGTCTGACCTGGGTTTGTAATGGGGTCTTTCAGCGTGTCACAGATTCATTTGGTCTGTGGAAAATAAACTGTAGCTGTTACACCGGGTTACAAAAAAATGTTGCACGAATGAATCATGATCTATGATCAAGAAAGATTTTGACTGAAGATTGAAACATATGGAAGACAACAATTCTCTCCCTCTGTTGTTATTTATGAATGGATTAACCTAAAAACACGTTGTGTTCACTCAAATGTTTAAACATATGACTGCATTTAATTGTAACTTCATATTTTTGCAGATTTATGTGTGTTTAATGATACTTTTGCAATTACATCATTTGTGAGCAGGTGGTCCTTTAATAGTTGCAGGTCTAAAAGCTGTTTATAATGTTGCAGCTCGTCTAGACAAAGTCACACCACAGCACATAAAGTGGCAGCTGATGCAGAAGAACCCATTTACATAGTTTGTGGCAATGACGATAATCATTGTTGGGGGGGGTGTTATGTGTGAAAATGTGCTTGGGTGAGGCTAAATTTACCCATTAATTCAACATCCAAATATCCAAAAGGTTGAGTGTTTAAACGTAGGAGACCTATTGAGCGGAAAGTTGATGCTGCCCTCCTACACAAATTAATTATTATGTACAAAAAGATTACATTTGTCTCAGAATTAGTGCTCGAAGATAAAGCAAAAAATGCTACAAAAACTGAATGTTACTTCTAATAACTATTAACATCGACAGTTGTAGCAGAGTGTGAGGTTCTTCCTTCAGAATGATGGTCTGTCCAAAAAATGGTGGCAGATCTAAATCATTCTGCAGTTAGTATTTGCAATCGATGGGGTAGCTCTTTCTTGGCGTAGGTTGCTGCTGATTTATATACCAAGATTCGTGCTGTCATTTCCTCAGCAAATTCCAGGCCATCAATTCAATATCTCACACTACATTCAATTCACAGTAAATGATGCACAGCCGGGGATTGTGCAAATCCTCCCAGTTTGAATAAAACACTAATTAAACTAGTTCAGTTATATATAAATAATACTTCAGTACATTTATTCTTGGTGATATCTATTCATGAGCACAATTCTCCACAACTCATTTAACAACTGGTGTTTAAATGATACAATTTAGGTAAACTAATATTTCAGAGCAGGACCTAATAGATTGTTTGTCTGAATGTGCATGTTTGTGTGTGTGTGTATATGTGTATTTCACATTATTAATGATGATCTAGATTCCTTCCATAAATGTCCAGCAGTTTTAACAAAGCTTTGTGGGGGTTCTTGCCTGGAATGTGAACTGCTTGCACTAACCGCTGCTGATTGATTGCGACTGATAAATAGTCCATGCTTGATGTGCAGTTCTTCAAATCCCACTCTCTAGTTGCAAAGGAAGAGTGTATTTCTGAGTGACAGGTCTACAATGGATTTACTCACAGTGCAGCTCCACCTGCATAAACTGGCAGGAAGGTATAATTCATTTGTCAAGAATCCTTCTGTTTGTATCTTTTTACCAGCACCATGGGCAGGATTGTCACGTGTTCTGCCCTTGGATCAATTAGAAGTTTAACGTCAAAGGTGAAAAACAGTCTTCGATCAGTAATATTCCATTGAAAGCACTGATGTAACCAAAAATGTAGGGTTAAATAGTCAGGTCAATCCCACAAATAGTTAGCATTCTTGTGAAATATAAGTTAAAGAATTATTAAAAACACTTTGGGAACCAGTATCGTCAACTGAAAATACTCCAGTGGAGACTCTGAAATATACTTCACCTAAATGGACCAGCAGGGCTGTTAATCAAGACAACAGGTGAACGATGAGTGCCTTGGAGGAGAGGGCATCAGTAATGAAGGGAAATAGCTCAGGTAATGTCATTGGCACAGGGATCAAATGTCATCGGATATCAGATGCAACAGTACAGGCAAATAACCGTCATCTTCTGATACATGAGTCTTTAGTTTAAAAGGCTGTAATTTTCAGGGAGTACATGGTGCTTTTTGTGTGATATGGGATAGAATGGAATATAAGCCTGCGCCTAATCAAAAGGATTCCAGCTGATAAACCATTAGAGTGAGGGTTGAGCAATTCACAAGTCATTTAAACTCAAGCTTCATCATATTCACTGGTGTCAGTTATTTTATCGAACAAACATTCTTTGTGGGACCTTACTATTGACTAGTTCCCTGTTCTAGAACCATAGAAAAGTTACGGCACAGAAAGAGCCCATTCAGCCCATTGTGTTTGTGCCGGCCCGAAAAAAGAGAGAGAACATAAAAAAAACTAGCTACTCATTTTAATGTCACTTTCCAGCACCGGTCCATAGCCTTGCAGTGTTAAAGCATTTAAGGTACAGATCCAGGTACCTTTTAAATAGGTTGAGCATTTCCGACCTGACCACAAATTCAGGCAGTGAATTCCAGATGTTCACCACTCTCTGGGTGAAAAGGTATTTCTATATGACCCCTTTTTTGTGTCACAAGTAGGCTTACATTAACACTGCAGTGAAGTTATTGTGAAAAGCCCTTAGTCGCCACACTCCGGTGTTATGATATCCTTCGCTTCACTTGGGCTTTCCTTTACCACTTTAACACTGTCCTATCCTGTTTTTACCACATCAGACTTCCCAGTGCTTTCCTCCAACCACCAACACTGTGACTTTACATGGCCTAGTTTGTTACAGTGAAAACATTTGAAACTTTTCATTTCTTTTCCACCGTCCTGGATTTCTTTTTTAGTCTGAGGTACACTCTCTTTATTATCTCCCATCAGATTACCTTTACCACTTGAGTATTTCTCATGTCCCCAGTTTCTATCCCTCACAGGCTGAAACTGATGTCGGAAACCAAGCTTTGATTTATGAACTAATTCATAATCATCTGCCATTTCTGCTGCTAACCTCACAGTTTTAACCCTCTGCTCTTCCACAGTGAGTTCTCACTACATCAGAATTGAATTTTTAAACTCCTCCAAAGATGTAATTTCTCTGAGAGCTTCATATGTTTGGTCTATTTTCAAAGCCCATATCCACCTATCAAAATTTCTCTTAATTGATCCTTTCAAACTACATGTATGTTTGACCAAATTCTTTCCTTAAATTTCTAAACCATTGTCTGTAGGCTTCAGGCACTAGTTCATATGGACCCAAGATGGATTTTTTCACCTCCTTATACGTCCCAGATACCTCCTCCTGTAGTGATGCAAACACTTCACGAGCCCTACCTACCAGCTTTGTTTGAATCAGTAATTCCCACATGTCCTGTGGCCATTTCATTTGTTTAGCTACCTTCTCAAATGAAATGAAAAAGGCTTCTACCTCCTTTTCATCAAACCTTGGCAATGCTTGGCAAAATTAAATAGATCCCCACCAAGCCTTTGGCTATGATGCTCTTTCTCACTATCCTCATCACTATCATCCAACTGTACGTTTCCCTTTACGCCTGCCAATTTTAACTGACTGTCATGTTTCATGGCCATTTTCTGAAGTTCAAACTCTCTCTCTTTATCTTTTTCCCCGATCTGTATCTCCCTTTCTCTTTCTTTTTCCTCTCTATCTCTTTCATATTCAAGCTGCTTTAATTCTTTCTCATGTTCCATTTGTTTAAGTTGTAACTGAATTTTTGCCATTGCCAATGAGTCAAACTGTATCTCAGGAAACTTTAAATGCTTAGCCAGTGCCATAATTACCTCATCTTTTCGCATTTTGTCAGGTAATGTTAACTGCAATGTTTTTGCCAAATCTAAGTCTGCTTTTAGTCTGCCCGTAAGGTACTGCGTGTGACCGTCTCCACCACCAAAAATTTCAGAGCCTCTGAAAGAGCCACTGTCCACAACATACTCCCTACTTAAACTAAAATACCACACCTGAAAAGCAACCACAATATGCTCACCCCTCACTGTCTTTAAGTTCACTAAGCCAATCCAATAGATAGACTTTTATCCCCCTCGAGCCCCCAATTTGTTATGGGCCAGAGTTTAGAGAACACCAAAGTTTACCATGGAGTTCACCTGACCCACAACTTTTAATAGATTGTGGTATGGGGAGCACACGGCCCACTCTACAGGTTTGGTACAGCAGAAATAGAAAAGTATTTTTTAAAGCAAAACAATGTTTATTCTATGAACTCAAGCTACCCTTTTTAAAACATACAGTGAACATCTTAGTAACCATTAGTTCAAATACAACAGCTAAAGCATACAACACTACGTAATCCTTAACCTGTCCTTTTAACATCCATAAGACTTAAAAAATAAATTTTAGCAGAAGCACATCAGGTTAAAGTCACTACTGAGAGCAGTTATTAATTTTAAATCACCAAAGGATCGATTTACAGTTTTTAGATTAGAGAGAGAGAGAGACTAATACCTCTTCTGGCTGTAACTGCAGCTATCCAGCTCTGAAAACGAAACTAAAACACACCCTGCAGCAAACGGCCTAAAATGAAAGTAAAAAGCTGGCAGACAGCCCAACTCCACCCACTCTCTGACATCACTGCAGTAATAAACACCCATTTCTTAAAGGTACTCTCACTACAGATATTTATATACACACCCATTTATAAACACCCATTTCTTAAAGGTACTCTCACATGACACGGGCGCCTGTTCGGGTACACAGAGGGAGAATTCAGAATGCCCAATTCACCTAACCGCACTTCTACCAATTACGTTAAACTTACGCCCTCTGATCATTGACCCATCAACCCAAGGAAACAAGTCTTTCCCTTCTACCCTGTCCAGGCCCCTCATAATTCTGTGCACCTCAATTTGGTCACCCGTTCGTCTCCTCTGTTCTAAGGAAAGCAAACTTGGCCTATCCAATCTTTCCTACCATTTTCAAGAACTAGCAGCAGTCTTCTGCTCTGTATTCACTCCAGAGCAATTACTGTCCTTCCTGTAATGTGGGATCACCTTGATTTCTCATCACTCTTTGGACAGTCTGCGCACCAGGGAGCATAATTAGCACAGTTTTGTTGGAAACTATTTGTAGTATTTTTTAGAACAGATCTAAACACAACATACAAGGTTTTACAAACTCAAAGGTGAAAACCATGAGGCATTAGCAGTACAGTTGTTTAAATTAAAATTTGTGGAGGAGAAGCATATGGTTAAGCTAAAAGGTTCTAGCATTATCATGTGCACAAGCGTAAATACAGCATCCTCACTTCGAATTATAGACAGGAAGTGTTGACTTGAATTAATGCTTGTCAATAGTGGGAATGGTATATATGTAATTGTATAGTTGGATTGGATTTTGAAGATGGTGTACTGGAATATTATATTGGGATCAATACTTGGGAGTAAAGGGAATGGAATAGTCTGCTTGGACCAAGTTTGGATTGTTCTCAGACCTGACTACGCTCCTGTAATATGTTTCTTTTTATCCTTTTTCCTGCTGGTTTTTATTTCCCTTCCCGTCTTCCTCTGCCGAAGGCGTGAACTGCTTCCTGGTATGTGATTCCATGGGCACTCTGTGATATATGACCAAACTCGCGCGTGAGAGTGTCAAGAGGCACATGCCAGCAGGCTAGTGCCGTGAGGGTTGGGAGGGGAATGACAGACGAGCCCCATACGCTGTCCTCACCAGACAGCCAACGTGAGCAGACACCTAGCTGGGGTTTCTGGGCAGTGATCAGGACGGGGAAGCCTGGTTACTTCCCCACATTATCCCAAAGGTTCTGAAGCTGGCTGCCGCATTTTCACTGCTCTCTGAGCTCTGATGAGCTACGACTGAGCTGATCCGAGATATCTATACCTTGTGGTACGTGGCCACATGTTTGAAATTCATTGGTTATGTTGGCCAACTAGTGTGTTTCCCACCCACCAAATTGTCCAGTGAGTTAATTGTAACCAAAAATGCAACTTGCCATTTAAGGGGCATCTTGATGCACCGTTAAGTTCGCAGTCAATGAGATTGGTGTGCCTGTCTTTTTCAGTTCATTCCTATCCCGGGGGCCCTCCCGTTACCTGCCCTGTATAATCTGCTCCTCTTCCCCTCCGTTCTTCCCTTTCCTTTCTGAATCTTTTTTCTTCTGCCTTCCCTCCTCCAGCTGTAGTTTTGCACCGAGGTCAACTGCTGGGGTTCAGGGGTAAGTTCAAGAGCTGTCTTGTTTTTGTTTTGGCTGTGTCATTTTCCTTTTTAAAAAAAAAACATTTTTTCCTCCGCCACGCCCTCTACACGCCCTGCTTTGCATTTCATTCGTCAAGGTGTGGGCTGTGCACCCGTGTATTTGTGATGCGTCCTTCATCCACAACAACCCTTTCATTTCGTGTGATCCTTCGGGGAATCAGGAAGCAGTTTGGGTTTCCCTGGCTTTGCAGTTCACTCTCCATGTGTTCGGCGTCATAAATTACAAAATCATTCTGGTTATTGACATGGATCTAATGGAAAGACGCCAGTCAGATTAACCAGGCTTAGCTTTATTACACAGGGAGGGTGTGGGGAGCCACTTTTGTTCGTAAGATGTTGAAAGCCAGATGGGATTTTATTGTGTGGTCCAGAGGATTCCAATTGTTTTTTAAAAATAAATTTAGAGTGCCCTATCATTTTTTTTTCAATTAAGGGGCAATTTAGCGTGGCCAATCCACCTACCCTGCACGTCTTTGGGTTGTGGAGGCGAGACCCACACACACAAGAGGGGGGGGGGGGAAATGTGCAAACTCCACACGGACAGTGACCAAGGCCCGGGATCGAACCCGGGTCCTCGGCGCCGTGAGGCAGCAGTGCTAACCACACTGCGCCACCGTGCCGCCCGAGAGGATTCCAATTGTGCACGAAAAGTACATGAGTAAAGTCTGCGTTCCCCAGCCAGATAGCGGCGGGTCCGTCAGAGCCTGTCCTGCAATATCGATCTCCCAGTCAGACGGATTATTGTGGGTTTCAGTGTGGCTAACGTTTGAATTCACCGGCCTTTTGCTTGCGCGTGTTTCTCGAGGCTGAAAGGTGGGGGCCCCCCCTGTTTTGGCAGAAGTTCCATTTCTCGGGGAGCACAGATGTGACAATCGGTACACCCAGCCCGCCTTTTTTTCTTTTTCACTACTTGAAGAAAAGCACTGACCGCAGCCACGGCATCATGTCTGCTCTGAGCCATTCGAGGAACTGCGTGGAGCAGCTGATATCCCAAACTAAAGCCACCTCATCCTCTCGGCTGTGTGGAATCATCTGTCGATGAAGTATCCACCTACATGGCTGAATAAAGTAACCTGCAGTCCATCTCAGCCTGTGTTTTAACTCAGTAGCCTTTGTCCCGGTTCCCCCTCTTTTTGTTTCCCTGTCGGTGTGAAATTGTTAGTTCCAACAGCCTTAATTTCCCCAACAAGTGAATAGCCAAACTATTGGAGATGTTTTTATTCTGTTGCGAATGGGGGTTATTTTTTAAAGCTTATAATATTTGCACTGTCAAGTATTTCACACTAAAAGCTAACAATTGCAACAGTCAGTTGCATTTAGGTAGCACCTATAACATCGTAAAACGCCCCGAGACACTTTGCAGGAGTGTTATCCAACAAAACCTGGCCTCAAACCACCTAAGGAGATGTCGGAACAGCTGAGTAGAAGCTTGGCCAGAAAGTTATATTTTAAGGAATGTCTTAAAGGTGAAGAGTGTTGGAGAGGTTTGGGACAGGCCTTCCATTGTTAAAATGCCTAGACGTGCAAAAGCACAGTTGCCAATGATTGAACAAGAGGCCGCAATTGGAGGAACGGAGGGAGGATAGAGGGTTGTAGGGCTAGAGAAGGTTGCAGAGGTAAGGAGGGGCACGGTCATGGAATGATTAGAAGACAAGGATGAGAATTTCAACATTAAGGCATTGCTGGAATGGGATCACTGAAGGTCAGCGGGCAAGGTGGCGGGGATGGATGAATGGGTCTTGGTACGAGTTAGGATAAAGGCAGCCCAACTTTGGATGAGCTCAAGTTTAAGTAGCTGGGCAGATGGGAAGCTGGCTGGGAGAGCATTGGAATAATCTAGCAGTAGCAAAAGTATAGGGATGAGGGTTTCATCAGCAGATGAGCGAAAGCAGGGGTGAGGTCGGACAATGTTACGGAGGTGTAAGTACACGGTCTCAGTGAAAATGGGTTCCGAAGCTCACCTCGTTCAGCCTTCAGACAGTTTCCAGGGAGAGGGATGGAGTCGGTGGCCAGGGGAACGGAGTTTCTGGTGCAAACCAAAGGTAATGGTTTCAGTCTTTCCATTACTTAGTTGAAGGGAATTTAAGCTCACCCAATAATGGACATCGGACAATCAACGTGACCAATCAGAGAGAGTGGAAGGGTTGAGAGAAGTGGAGGCGAGGTAGAGCCATATACTGTCGGCATACACGTGGAACCAAGTGTGTTTTCAGATAATTGCACTGAGGTGTAACATGTAGATGGGAAATAAAGGCAGAGGAGGGAGCCAAGGATATTCACGGGAAAACATACCTACTTTTGTGTCGAGAGAAGTTGTTTTGTGGTTAAAACAATTTTCATTGAGTAGAGTGTCCGACCGAGAAATTAAACGGGGGCCCACCTATGTCGCATTGGATGATATTTCTTGTCAAATCATGTAGGACATGAATTTCCTCCGACTGTCCCCCTACATCTAATTTCCTACCCCGAGCTAAACTGAACATTGGGGCGAGGCACACAACGCAGGACGTGGCCTTCTGTCGGGAGACTGCTGCTTGTGGCACAGGCTGCAGGCTTGCAAACATTCCCCATACCTCCTGGCTGGATAAAGTCCAGGACATCGATTGATTTGCAACGGGCAGGGAGATTAGCTGGGGGATAAAAAGAATAGGGTAGTAAATGTTTTAGTAAATGGATGGCTTAAGACATTAAATCATGGCAACAGAAATACTCAACACCATTTAACTCCGAAAGCATTAATATTGCATGACTCATCCTGAAGCTTAATGAGTCTGTCTAATGTTTATCAACGTACTGAACCATTTTGGAGATGCAGCTCACTAAAGCTACTGGTACATTTTTCCAGCTTTTTCTCTAACAATGCTCATAAATATATAATTGATGCGAGCCTAAGTATTTCATAACATATGACGACGTATTGACGTTTTTCTCATAATGACATCTAAACTACTTAATAGGTTTTGCTTTGAAAAGGACATCTCAGATTTTTTTAGCGCGTGTGCGGTACATTTGAGTGGTTTCCTCACTATCATCCCCAGGAGATGTTTCCTTTGTGAGGCAAGTTCATTTGGAGGACTTACCGTGACTTTTCTCTCAAATAACTCGGTCTTCGGAGAGCTTTGTTTTCCTGCCCCCTCCCCGAATCCCAGCGGGTGGCTTCCACTCGGCACAGTTTCAAGCCATCGCCATCATTTCCTTTCGAGTTTTTTTATTTCTCTGGGGGAAGACTATCAGCTTGGATCATTTGGCAGTGTGTTGACCTCAGGATCGGGAGGCTGAGCCCAATATCGGGGTTTCACCTCATGATCTTTGAAGTGAGGTGCATGGTGGCGCTCTCCATCCTGCTACAGAGGGAGTGCTACAATATCATTGGCAGAAGGCATTGGACGAGGGCACTCGCTGCTTCCTGTAGCGATTTGGACGAACATTAATGTTCTTATCCCCTATTTTGAATAAAACGAGGAACTCTCATTCGACTAGTGTTGTCAACCCCCCCCCCCCCCCCAAAAAAAAAAAAACCGTATTGCCAGGAGAAAACAGGAATGATTGGGCACACCCGAGTTCTTGAGCAGTAGCTAGGTTAGTCCTAGATTCCCGATAGATTTGCTCTCTGAGGTGATGCACATTGGTGACTGGCAAGGTGAGAACTCTCGCCGACAGGAATACGTTCCAAGTAGGAACATTTCAAATGTTCTGTGCATATCGCAGGAGAGAGTAGCTTTACCTTCAACAGACCCACTGCCCTGCCTCCTCATACTGCAATGTTTCCCTGATGTCAAAATGCAGAAAGGTGAAGAAGAGAGAGGGGTGGTTTGCGAGTGTGGGGGGGGGGGGGGGGGGTAGGTAAAGGTCACAAGTTAGGGCACAAGTAGAATTGCCATCTAAATATCCTGATGTCGTCTGAGGGGGTCATCGTAGTTAAGTGTCAACTGCATTTTATGTTCTTTCAAGGTTTGATGGTGCTTTCCAAAGGAACGTCTCCAAACTTCAGGGAGAAAATAGAATTGGTTAATGGTTTGGGTGGGTGACTACAGAGCCGTTTGGTGACAGACCGGCAGTGCGGTGGGTTTTAAAACATTTTTCCCAGGCTTGGATACCGATCCTGAGAAGGTAGCACTTGCATTATTTCGGGTCAAAAGCATTCCTAGAAATATTTACCAGTTACTATCTGTCGCGGTTTCCACCTCCAACCCCGGAGGAGTTTCACCCTCACTTTTGTAAAAACAGGGAGCGGGATTCTGTGGTTCCCCCAGCGGCGGGATTCTCCCTTCCCGCTGATCGTCAATGGGATTTCCCATTGAAGCCTCCGGGAAAGCTGCGGGTGGGGAGGTGCCAGCGGGAAAAGACAATCCCAGCGGCCGGAGAATTCCGGCCCAACTAAAACTTGCGCTAATATTGCAACTTTCAGACATTTGCAGAGAGTCAAGGAATTTTGCGTGGTGACAATGTTAAGAGTAAAGGAAATTTGCGACGCCAAGAGTCCACATGAGGTTTGGAGATGCTTCCTTGACTCACTGCATGCACTGCTGTTAGAGTGATAACCGTTTAGAAGCACACTGGGTTCTCTGGGGTTTCTCTGCCCATCTGTTTGCATGTTGCACGTTTAGTGGGAGCTGTGCGGTTTCGGATCACTAGGTTGAACTACAATGAAACCTGTACATGCCAATGGCCTGAGGCAAAATAAGTAATTTATCGAAGATGGTTACTATTAGCTAGCTGCTGCCATTTTCCTTGTCATGCACATTTTAATTACTTATTCCATTTAACCTTATTTTACCTCTGTGGATTAAATTAATAAACTGAGTTGTATTAAAATCCCTGTCATACGCAAATAAGATTCTCAATTTACACCAGCTCCGACCCTTCTCCACTCCAAGCAACACCCGTCGACCCCTGTCCGTTAACCGTATGTCTGCCCACATAGCTACAATTCCTCTCATCCCATGTCTGAATTTTTCCAACAGGCTTCTTTTCAGAACACCCTATCGAACATCCTTCTGAAAACCCGTGATACTCACTGCATTCCCTGTAACAATCCAGTCAGCCACCACACCTCAGGACTGTTAAATTTGCTGGACTCAACGTGTCTTGATCAAGAGCAAGAGTTAACATTTCAGCTTTATAACCTTTCATCGATCTGAAATGTTAACTGTTTCTCTCTCTTCAGACGCTGCCAGATCTACTGAAATACCGAACGTAATTCGAATTTTCTGCATCCACAGCAATTTGCTTTTGTCTTGAAACAAGTCAGTGCTGAATGGCCTCAATTAATCCACGCATTGAACTAACTGGTCCATAGTTACCCAAAGAACAAAGAAATGTACAGCACAGGAACAGGCCCTTCGGCCCTCCAAGCCCGTGCCGACCATACTGCCCGACTAAACTACAATCTTCTACCCTTCCTGGGTCCGTATCCTTCTATTCCCATCCTATTCATATATTTGTCAAGGTGCCCCTTAAATGTCCCTATCGTCCCTGCTTCCACTACCTCCTCCGGTAGCGAGTTCCAGCTACCCACTACCCTCTGCGTAAAAAACTTGTCTCGTACATCTACTCTAAACCTTGCCCCTCTCACCTTAAACCTATGCCCCCTAGTAATTGACCCCTCTACCCTGGGGAAAAGCCTCTGACTATCCACTCTGTCTATGCCCCTCATAATTTTGTATACCTCTATCAGGTCGCCCCTCAACCTCCTTCGTTCCAGTGAGAACAAACCGAGTTTATTCAACCGCTCCTCATAGCTTATGCCCTCCATACCAGGCAACATTCTGGTAAATCTCTTCTGCACCCTCTCTAAAGCCTCCACATCCTTCTGGTAGTGTGGCGACCAGAATTGAACACTATACTCCAAGTGTGGCCTAACTAAGGTTCTATACAGCTGCGGTCTTCTCTCCTCTCTTGAACAAGGATGTTGCATTGGCTGCTCTCTGATCCCAAAGCACAGTTTTGTTTTTAAGGAGGGTTGAAAAATGTGGTTTATTTGCAGCATCACTGTAGTTATATTTTATTGAAGTGTTCTTCATTCCTGTGGAAGAGCTGCAGACTTGGAATTTGGGCGATGAGATGGAATATTTGGTAAAGGTTCAAAGAGACGCCCGGGTTTGCTCAGTGCGAATGGCCGTTTACGTTTCTACAGCAAAACAGGTTTCAGTGTATTGTGAACCTCTTGTGTTTCCAACTTTGCGAAAAGTTAGTCCGACCCCTAAATTGGTCTTGCCGTTGAAATTGTTGCAGCCAATAAGACCTCACCGACTGGCAGCGAAGGGAACCGTCCTGGTGGAGTGATCCGTGTATATGCTGACGAGAGCAGTGACAAGGCCTCGATCGGCAGCTTCATCCCATATTGTTCCATGGCTCAAGCCCAGCTCTGTTTTCATGGGCACAGGGATGCTGTAAAATTCTTTGCGTCTGTGCCAGGTAAGTAATTCGCTAAAAGAACTGTTCTTTTTCATTGCACATGTTGTAATTTCCAAGAAGCATTTTTGAAGTATTCCCTTCCTGCGCCTTTTCTTCCTATGGGAAACCTGGGTAACTCAATACTATAATGACTGACGATGTTCGGAATTCAAGATCATATTCGCTGTCTCTCTTTCCCCCCCCCCCCCCTAAATATCTCCGTATCTATTGGAGGTTATATGGAGGCTTATCTCTTTTATGATGATTACCGTAGCGTGATAGAGGTCTACAGCACAGAAAAGGCCATTCGGCCCTCGCGTCTGCACCGGCCAAAAACAACCACCTTGGTATTTTATTCCTTTTTCCAGCACTTGGCCCATAGCCTTGGCATTGCCCGTGCACATCTAAATCCTTCTTGAATGTTATGAGGGTCTCTGCCTCCGCCACCCTTTCAGGCAGCGAGTTCCAGACTCCCACCACCCTCTGGGTGAAAAGGTTTTCCCTCACATCCCCTCTAACCTTCTGCCCCATGTCTTAAATTTATACCTCCTGCTCAATGCTCCCTCCACCAAGGGGAAAGGCTTCGCCCTGTCCACCCCACCTGTGCACCTTGTCCTCAGGATGTAGGGTGAAACCAGCAGATGGCTGGAAATTTCCTGGTTAAAGGGATTTCCAGGCCAAATTCACGAAATGTTCAGCACCGCGAGGAATTCAGCCCCATGACCTTTGGCCTACTTGACTCGTATTCGGAGCCATCTGCAACCCGCACTCACTGCAAACAAGGGTTGTTTTTAGGGTGAGTTTGAGGACCGTCACTTGTCACTGTGTTTAACACTGTTTACGCCTTGTTCCGTTAGGTAATGTTCTCGCGACATTGAATGGCAGTGTGTTGGACAGCCCCACGGAGAACCCAGGGCCCGCAGCACCTGAGCAGGAAGAGCGGAAGCTGCATCCTGTCCTGGTGCTCAGTGGGGGAGAGGGCTACATTGACTTTAGGATTGGTAAGTCAGACTCCACTACTTAAAGTAGCCTTTTGATCTACGGAGCATTTACTCTCCTCACCTTGATTTGTTGTAACCTTTCTGTTAATGCATCCTAATTCTAGACATCTGATTTTACTAACTCATCTGTGAAGACCATCCCTGCTCACTTTGTCCTGTCAACTTGCCCAGTTCTCACTGTCATTCACATGACATCGTGCACACAAAATATGCTAACACTCGCATCTTGTCGTACTTCAATTTTATGGAAACTTTTAATACATCACTTGTTTTTTTTTTTGAAGCATAGTCCTAATTGTCATGATCTAAAAAGCTGAAAAAGTACTATTGGTAATGTTATCATAAGGATGCTCATATTAAATTTTTACCAATACTATTGTAACTGAGGTGTTAACCCATAATTTCCAAATCATTATAATTTGTACCTTCAGAATGTCTTGTACATTTGATATCAGCATGAAAATGCCATGAGCGTACAACATGCAAAGAAAATACTATGGGCCCGATTCTCCCAACAATTTCGGAGTTAATTTGGGCCGGGTTTTTCGGGGAGCTTCCCGCTGGCTCTGCCGCTGAGTTCCCCACCGCTATTCAATGTCACTTAGTCACTTTTTTGGACCCTGGGTTGTTTCTCATCGGTTTGGCCCACACTTCGAATTTCTTTTAGCACCGGGGAGCTCTGAGGTCGGGCCACCATTTTGAAAGGGGCCCAGAACTCTAAATGAGCTTGTGGGTCCCCCACAATCCCCACCCATGGGCAACACTACTCCCCCACACACGTGGACACTACCCCACCCCACACCTCCCAAGTGATGATTTGGGGCAGCACGGTAACATTGTGGATAGCACAATTGCTTCACAGCTCCAGGGTCCCAGGTTCGATTCCGGCTTGGGTCACTGTTTGTGCGGAGTCTGCACATCCTCCCCGTGTGTGCGTGGGTTTCCTCCGGGTGCTCCGGTTTCCTCCCACAGTCCAAAGATGTGCAAGTTAGGTGGATTGGCCATGATAAATTGCCCTTAGTGTCCAAAATTGGCCTTAGTGTTGGGTTGGGTGGGGTTACTGGGTTATGGGGATAGGTTGGGGGTGTGGGCTTGGGTAGGGTGCTCTTTCCAGGAGCTGGCGCAGACTCGATGGGCCGAATGACCTCCTTCGGCACTGTAAATTCTATGAGATACCCCGCTATGGGGCCCCTGGGCGTCTTCCCTCTTCAGGCTCCCCCAAGCCCCCTTACAGCACCCCCTCCCTTCCTTCTATGGCTCCCACCCAACCTCCCGGAGGCCCCTACTTAAGTGCCCTGCACTCCCCCACCCTTCAAACCCCCTCCACCCTCATTTTATGGACATGGCCCCCGTTGCCCTTGGAATGCCACCCTTGCATGGCCACCCTGGCATCCAGGCAGTGCTCCTGCTGGCTTGGCAGTGCTGCCAAGGTGCCCGTTTTCCAGGGGGAGGGTCAGGGAGCCACCCTGCGCTTACCCTGACCACCCTGGGGTTGCCGGTAGCCGGGAGACCCCCCGGGTGCTCCACGTTTCTGTGGATCAGCACTGATCGGCGCCCAGCTGCAGCATTCCTTCGGGAGGCTGGTGGATCCCGCGCAGTTAGGTTGTAATTCTGCCTCATTCGATCAGGCCCATTCGGGGCGGGATTCCGACTCCGACGTCTCGCGGGGCTTTGGAGAATGCCGTGAGACGGGGAGCCTGTCAGGAGCTCGCTGAAAGCCTCTCTCAGGATTCCCCGGCCGCGTTGCGCTCAAGCGAGAGCATAATGCGGCCATGGATTTGCGCCCTATAACTATAGTGTCATTCTCTGGTGTGTACAATGGAGATCATTTTACAAATGATCATCTTTTAAAAAAGCTGCAGGGTGCATTATTGCTGAGTGATGAGAGTGCGATAGCTGGTATTGTATATATTTGTAATTGTCAAGGTGGGATTGACATTACTGCGGGACTGAGCATAGATTATTTACAATTAGCAAAAGTGCAAGTCAGATGCACTGCAAAATTCCTCTTTACATTGCTCAGTAAATGTAACCAGACCTCAGACCAAGAATGTCAATTTCTCATTAAATCAATATTGCTTCCTCTGAGATTTGGTAAATTAGCATAAATAGCAATAAATTTCAGGGCACTTTTGTACGATGATTTATGTCCCCAAGGAATTGGAATTCAGCATGTTCAGACTTGAGACTCTTAATAGGAAAGAGAAACAGATTTTTATCTACTTTGTCCTGTGTTGGTTGGAGTTAGATTCCACCCCCCCCCCCCCCCCCCCCCTCCTCCTCTCAGCCGTCCCAATAACCCTGTGTCCCCCTCTATCTGTACACACTTTTCTCTCATTCCATAAATCTTTCTGTACAGGTGACGGTGAGGATGATGAGACTGATGAAAGTTTGCCAGATGGAATCAGACCAGCCCTGTCCAAAGCAGAACGGAGCCACATTATTGTCTGGCAGGTGTCATATATTCCCGAATGAGACGTTACTACCACAAAACTCACCCCTAAACATCATCTGTATGTACATATAAAATACCCTGCATTGTACTTGTCCTTGACGAAAGCCTCTCAAAAGCTAGAAGTTCTGTTGCGTTTCCATGGTATCTCCGTTTTGGAATTGGTCGTTTGTTTGAAGTTTGCAATGGACAGTCCAACACCTTTTGAATTCAATTTAAAAATGAAACAATGTGTGAAAATAATTTGGGAATGGCTAACACCGGATTCTTTTCGAGACTGAACCTCTATTCATCATCTAACCAAATTTGTTGCTGTTACTAGCATTTGCCTTTATCATTAACCTGTACCTAAAATGTTGAACCAACTCTAAAGAGGCCACCATGATGCATGCCAGGTGCTGGAGGAAGCAATGACATGAGGCAGCTTTTCACGTCTGCCCATATACCCATCACGTAATAGTTTGTTTACTTTTGAAATTAAGATTTAGTCCCTTTTTTCAGTCAATTAAAACTTACCCCCAAATGTTTTTTTAAATGAAAAAAATTAATTTCCAATAATGTTCACACTTTAAACAGTTGCCTGTAACAGTAACTTCACTTAACTGAGTTCCCCCGTGAGAATCTGCCACTGCAAATGGAACTCAAACGACTGGTAAGAGGGCTGGAAAGATGGGTAAATATTTTTGAAAACAACAGAGAGATGTGAAGACTGGGAAATTGAATGGCTGTGTTCGTTTTGTTCAAGGGTATCACTGATGTTCAATGGCAAGAGGGAAATGTAACCACTTTTCAGATCATTTTTATCAGAGAATAGAATGATTATAGCACATTTTAATAAACCAGCGTTTTTAGCTATCCAATTGGTCACATTAAAGGCAGTACCATTGAGGATGTTATTTATTTTTGGGGGGTGGGGGCGGGGAGAAAGAAGTGCATTCTCCTTCAAGTTGGGTTTCTGCACTTGGCCCTTGAGAAGTGAGTTTTTTTTTACCATTGTTCATTGTAGCTGTCAGCGTTATAGTTGGCACTCTTGAGGGTTTGGTGGAGCCTGCTACTATCTGCTTTAATGTGTAACAATATCGGAACAGGGATCAGGAACAATGGAATTTCAACAGGATGCATTCATCATTCATTTCCGAATGTAACTGGCTTCTGCAAACATTGCGGGGCAAGATGGACAGGGATTTATGGCTGCCTCCTTCACTTAACCATTTTAGTCAGTAAATTTATTTTGTGGAATATAATATATCCCTTTGACTTTAAAGTGGTTATATTTCTTTTGGGATAAAATAGAATTGCTCTTTATTACAATGAAATAAAAACAGGCTCTTGGGATAATGGCCACACAATTTGCTGGAAAGGTATCTTTTCTGGATAGATCTATGGATGGGTAGCTATAGGTTGTGTGCAAGACTGCACCGAATATCTTTAGTTCACCTTGGCTTTAGGCTCACTGGATGGACATTCAGTGAACTGAAGGAAGTGTAGAAAGACATTTCAGTATTCATCAGCGATCTATGTCCGCTACACTTTTCGCCATGACACAGGAATATGCATTCTGAACATTCATGGTATTCCAGTATTGAAGCATTGAGTGAGATACCATATGCTTTGAAGTTTCTTTTTACTTGCTCCCAGTTGTCCTTTAAAACAATGAATGGTCTTGAGTAAAAGCAGAGCAAATCCAAAAGTGGTTTTGGTTAGAGAGAGCTGGCAAAGGCAGTGATTACATGTCATTGCTAATACCAAGGTATTCAATGCTTTAATGTTAACTCCAATACAGCCCTTACTATTTTGGTGGTGAAAGTGTGCCCCAGTAGTTTTAGCAGCATGGTTCTGGATGCAAAAGACTGATAGCTTTAGTAGAGGTCTTGTCATCTTAAATAAATGGAAGAGGATACCAATGCGCGCACAAATATTGAAGTCTGTTCAGGGGAACAAGTGCTGTAAAGTGCAAATGGCATCTTTGTTCACAACCTTAATTGTTGTGAGTTACCTGGCATGTCACCCAGAGAGGCAGGAAGAGGTGGAAAAACATTAGAGATGATCACTGACCAGTGCACTGCAGCCATGGAGAAATTTGCTTCCTTATTTTTTGGGTCAGAGGACAGCACAGTGGCAGTAAACATTGAGACAACATGGAGCAAAATTGAAAGACAAAGCATTTAATTCATTGTGTTATTTAAAGGGACGGTTTGTTCAATCAGTTCCTGTCTGAGCCATGTGGGAATATTATACAATGTACACAAGAATTGAGTGACTACTATGACCTGTCGGATATGTCGGGAGTCAGCTGTGCTAGGTATAGATACGAAAACTTTGTGTGGATTTACAGAAATTCTCTTTTAATTTGATCATGTACATATCCTGGAATACATGTTATAAATGTTGTTAGTGAATTCAAAACCTTTGCATTCTGTAACTCTTCAGTATATATGTATATTCATATAACACACCACCCTTGGAGTATTCCATGCCTACACCTTTCTTCCTTGGTGTAATGCAGATAATAACAAGGTCATTTTGACCAGGGACAAGAAAGCTATCCGTTCAGTCAGTTTTATCGTTCTGATCAAGATGTAAAGTAGGAATGAGCAAATTTTGAATGGAGCTGACAGTAAAATATCATGGAATTCGAGAGGGGAAACAAATTCGCTAACTGTGATTGGTGAAAAAGTGCCAGCTATTCTGCAAAAGAACTCACATTCGTGGCAGGATAGAATAAATGACACTGGTTTGGAAATCAGCAGATGTCTGCTTTTTCCTCTGTCTACCAGTGCGTTATATTTGAAACTTCCCCTCTTGAATAAGGTGGTAATTTTTCAGGGTCCATAAAATAGGTTATGGCTCTTCTGGGCATTTCAGACCAGGTCCTCAGCCAGTAGCAATTTGAGGTTTTTCATGTAAAGTATCTCTTATGTATTAGTCTTGAGAGAGAGAGAGATTCTGCGGTGCTTCCTAACGGAGTCCTGTACAAAACGCTAACTGGTGTATAATGAAAAGGTCGGGTCGGGTGTATAGAGAGGGTTGGCTGGTGTAAGGATATGTTCTGAGCTATTTTCCCTGTGCAATGTAATTAACTTAATTAACATGTAATTGTTCCATATGTAATAAACATATTCACATCATAAAACAATCAATTGTTGTATTCATTAGCCACATTTCAAATTGTTCATTGTTTCAGCTTGAAGCTGCTTCTGTGCAAAATAAATTGTTACCAATGCATCTGTACAGTTTAGCGGCATGAGTTCCCCACATTACTGATGCTTACCCATCAAACTCAAATGTGGTGACCATGTGCTCTACATTATTAACCCAGCACGTGGAGTGTTTTGGCAAATATCAATTTATTTGAATTATATTTTGACACTTATTGTGCCGGCCGAATGCATACAGCACTTTTCCATTATCTGCCACGTCATGGAATCTGATTACTAGTCACAAAACTTTGCATTTGCAGTAATCTGACATTTTGGCTGGATTGACTTTAAAACTCAATACAGCATAGGCAAGGTTAAATCTGCAGACGATAATTCAAATTGATTTTTTGGGCAACTGCTATTTGGAGAAAAAAGCACAAGTTAAATGTTCTTATGATTGAGCTGCAATACCATCAAACCGCCTCGTGGTGCGATACGTGGCTTCAAATGGCTATATTTTCAAACCGCCCACCAGGCCTCATACAAGCTAGCTTCCTCAATAGTGAAGGAAACATATACAGGTGGAATTTTCAGCCCAAGCTGTAACAGTGAATTAAAGAAAGAGCAAAAGGCAGCATGAGTGGATATGGTCTGTCAAGTCTGATCCTGGCCTTCAGCGCCACTAGTTGCCTGCTTCCTGTATCCCTCGATTCCCTGAGACACCAAAAACCTGTCTGTCCCATAGCCTTAATCCAATGATGGAGCGCCCACAACCCTCTGGGGCAGAAGATGCCAAATATTCACGACTTTTTGAGTGAAGTAATTCTCCTCATCTCAGACCTAAACCCTTACCCTGAGACAGTGCCCCAGAGGAAAGGGCATTCAAATAACCTCAACAGCCATTGTAAGACTGTCATTCATAAACATGCAGCATTCCAATTTCACATTGTCAGGTGTGATTTCAAAGGCAGCATTTCCAACTTTTAAATCTTCAAACAGCAAAATCCAATTTATGCAAAGTAGTAAGGTTTGTTTCGATGAACACTTGTTAAGCTGAGGTGCTCAGAAGGTTCTGACCTTTGGGTGCAGAATGGTGTGTTTCTGTGATGTCTGACGTAGCAAGATGTAGCTCTCACCATTGGAAGCAGATGCATTAAGGGGATAGGGCACTCCTTCAGTATGCCAGCCACACGCATCTGAATCATTAGGTCCAAGGCTCAAGTCCCACTCAGGACTTGAGCATTGCACTGTCGGAGGTGCTCCTTTTCGGGAAAACTAAGGGCCTTCCCCCAACTACCTGCTTGAGTGGATGTAAAACATCCCGTGGCACTATTCCAAAGACAAACAGTTAACACCATATCCCCCTTTCCACAGGTGTCCATCAACATTTATCCCTCAGTTGACATCAGAAAAAACAGATGATCTGGTCATTATCACACTGTTTTTTGAGGGAGCTTGTTGAGCACCAATTTCCTACATTACAAGACACTATATTTTACTGTAAAGTGCTTTGAGATATCTGGTGGTTGTGAAAAGCACCATGTAAATGCAAGTATTTCTTTCATCAGTAAATTTTCTACCTGTCCATTTGTCTGGAGTATCAATAATGTATATGGGGAGAGTGCTGCTCACAGGAAGAAAAGCAGGTTTAAAAAAAAATGCAATAAAAGGAAAACGAAAAGATTTTCTCCGAGCAGAACACAAGATGTCCAGGAGTGCTTCAGAGTGTTACTGGATTTCAATTTTGATAACTTGAGGCCTCCAGTCTAGTACTCAACACTAATGACTGCCAGTGGCAAAACCGGTCTACTACAACAGTACACAATGCGAGTTGCTTAATTGTCAGTGTTAATAGATTTCAGAATCTAGCTAGTTTTGTTTCTACCTTGGAGCATTTATCAACTTTCAACCCCAGACACAAAATTTAACCATTCTATTCCAGGAATAAACTGGTAACACTACAAACTGAAGAGGCTTCGTGCACATCCAAAGGAGAATATCAATACAACAGTGCTCTAATCTAGAATTATATCTCATGGCTGTATCCTGTGGTGTGGTTCAGTAACCTTAATAGTTATCAGGCACTTTCACCTTCAGAATCCATAGATTGCATTCAGGATGAGTCAGACAAGCTTTCTTTGTGAAAGTGTACTTTTAATGTCATTTGTTTTTTTAAAAAAAAGCAAATTCAAGTACATGCGTTGTACAGACATTGTAGGTATTGTGCAAATTCTTACAAACCATGGTTTTTGAATTTCCCTGATATAATCATGATGACCAAGGAGCTTTCAAATTCAGGCAATAACAGTTGACATGGAAATAAATAAATCTGGTTAGTCTCATCTTGGACGGACTCGCACAACAGTCAACAGATCCAGCAACTTAGTAACAATTAAAGTGGCTGCTGGGAATGGAATGAAACAATTTTTCCCAATTACATTTTAGCTTCATGTTCTGACAAATCAGTTCTCAGTTTACAGTACAAACAGCAGAGAGGGAGGAGAGAATCTCCATTGAGCAAACCACATTCAGGAAGTTGGTCTAATTCAGAGATCCCCGGGCCGCACAAATGAGCTGCAACATAAGGTTCAAACGATTGCACACTAACGTGAATAAACTAAATCGAATCCTTGTTTTCAGCTCCGTGGTCGGCATCTCCCAATCCCGATGAACCTTCGGGCTACCCACGCACGCACCGGCTGGGAATGGGGCGCACATGGGTGGTTTGGATTGTTTTATGTTGGTAATCTGAACCATGCATGTGCCAGCTGGGAATTTGTAAACACTGGTCATGTGCATGGGCCTGACCGGTGTTTTAAAAAAAAAAAATCAGAACTGTGCTTGGGTGGTTTCTTTCCTGGCCGGCCCATGCACGTTTCGGATTACCAACATAAAACATTGAAACTCGCATGTGCAGCCCTTTCCTGGCTGACGCATGCACAGGAGATCCCAGGTTCTTTGGGAATTGGAGATGCCGACCAGGGAATTGAAGACAAATGGCTCTGTTCGCCTGCGTGACGCAAGGGAGAAGTTTAAAAAATTTATGTTCCGAGTAAGGGAAGAGAGGTAAGAAAAAGGAACCAATAATTAGAGAAACAGGCTCCAAATTGAAATGCATGTTAAGCCCTTCATTGTAAACTAATGAAAATTGTACTAAATGGTGGCTTGACATGATTTTAAGGTGTTAGAGATAAAAGGCTTTGCGAGAGGGCAATTCAGTTGGAGGAAATAGGAGATGTGCCTCAATTGTTTTTTTTAAAGAGTAACGTGTGCCATATTACTCCAGCCTCCCCGAACAGGCGCCGGAATGTGGCGACTAGGGGCTTTTCACAGTAACTTCATTGAAGCCTACTTGTGACAATAAGCGATTTTCATTTTAATTTCATTTCATGTTAAAAAGGTTGGGGACCACTGGCGTCTTGTTGGTTTTAACAATCTCAGTGTTTAATACCCTGTCATTAATATCAATATTGTAAGTGACCAGATAGAGGTAAAAATAATTAGTATTGCTCCAATTTTTACTACATTTCACCCGATATTGAACATTCCACCCAATCTGAATGATCATTCACCACACCCATTCCAATCACCCTTAGATTGCACTGGACTACATGAATAAAAATCTAAAGCACCATTAATTTGAAACAGGAAGAATTGCTGATCACTGTCGGTTTTTAATTCACACCCATATTCACTCATTATTGACTTTACAAGAACGGGCTTGTTTATAAGAAGCTATCAACTTAATTCTCCTGCACACAGCCTGCTCTGCGCAGAACCCTAAACATAAAGGAGTGAAGAATTCTACATTTTTAAACATTGATAAAGTGATTAAACAGTCCGACTTGAAACAAGTTTGATGACCAGACCAAAAGTTAGGTCAGGTGGGTTATTTCCCCAGCCTACGCTGTGAAATAGTTGGTGCAATAGGGCCAGCTACAGGCTCATCTCGCACACCAAGATTTTAGGCATTTCAAAATTTCACTTCAAGTCTGGTTAAGTTGAATGATTCTCATGTAAAAGTACCACTCGAGTATTACTGTGTCCATGTCACTCCTGCGACAGATTAAAGTGAATTTCAGGTTTAAAAAAAAAACCTGGAGTTTTAAACCAAGTAACAGAAAATTGTGTAAATACACAGCAGGGCAATCAGCATCTGTGAAGGGGCAAGACGGGCTAATGTTTCGGATCAAGAATCAGCTGAAACACACCTTTACATGGTAAATTTCAACTGGATTATTGCGCTCAATACAGTTGAACACCCCCCACCCCCGCACGGAGCCAACATAGTTTAAAAATAATTTGCATAAAGAAAGAATAATTCAATGATCCCGAGGTCTGGCTGTCTTAGCGTGGACATTGTAACAATAGTACTTCAGTATTGATGGGTCGTTCCTGAGTGAAGTCAGTCAAAAGATTGGTTTACTCATAAATCCAGTCACCAGCACAGTCGTTCCAGCAGATTAGCTCCTCTGGGTGGAACCAGAGTGAGATTTCACGTGTGGCACTTTCCACCGAATCACTGCCGTGGATTACATTCCTGCATCGCACACCAAAATAAACAAACATCCGTTACTTTAGAGATTAAAGTGGCATCGCTGCATTCAACACTTCACAGAATCTACAGTGCAGAAGCAGGCCGTTCGGCCCATCGAGTCTGCGCCGGCCCTTGGAAAGATAAGCCCACCCTCTACCCTATCCCCGTAACCGAGCAACCCCACCTGTCTTTTGCTGGGACATTAAGGGCAATTTAGCATAGCCAATCCACCTAACCTGCACATCTTTGGACTGTGGGAGGAATGAAAATGAATGAAAATCACTTATTGTCACAAGTAGGTTTCAATGAAGTTACTGTGAAAAGCCCCTAGTCGCCACATTCCGGCGCCTGTTCGGGGTGGCTGTTACGGGAATTGGAACCATGCTGCTGGCCTGCCTTGCTCTGCTTTCAAAGCCAGCGATTTAGCCCAGTGTGCTAAACAGCCCCTAAACAGGAAACCCACGCAGACACGGGGAAGATGTGCAGACTCCGCACAGACAGTGACCCAAGCCGGGAATCGAACCTGGGACTCTGGAGCTGTTAAGCAACAGTGCTAACCACTATCATAGATTATCATAGAATTTACAGTGCAGAAGGAGGCCATTCGGCCCATCGAGTCTGCACCGGCTCTTGGAAAGAGCATCCTACCCAAGGTCAACACCTCCACCCTATCCCCATAACCCAGTAACCCCACCCAACACTAAGGGCAATTTTGGACACTAAGGGCAATTTATCATGGCCAATCCACCTAACCTGCACATCTTTGGACTGTGGGAGGAAACCGGAGCACCCGGAAGAAACCCACGCAGGCACAGGGAGGATGTGCAGACTCCGCACAGACAGTGACCTAAGCCGGAATCGAACCTGGGACCCTGGAGCTGTGAAGCAATTGTGCTATCCACAATGCTACCGTGCTGCCCCACTATGTTACCCTGCAGCCCATAGCAGCAACTCTTGATTACAGACGTACTGAAAGAGAAGAAAATGACATTCCTTCTATTTTCAGATAGTCCACCATCATTTCAAACTTCCATTTCTAGTTTAAATGAATGAACCCCACACTTGTTAATATCTCTAACTCAGCAACAAGTTTGCTACTGGTAGAACACTAATCAGATGGGCACTTGTAGCGTCCATTGTGTATCTTTCTTGATTGTGTAGAACTGGGTTCTCTTTGCAGGACTGCACTACCCGAGAACAATGTTAGTCACTGGACTCAAAGGAACATCTCTCTCTGGCGGTTTACCCTGTGTGGGGCTCACAAAGAGAGCTTCACTGTGGAGTTGTATGCCGAGAAGGAATGTGTCTGAAGCTAACCTGTACCTTGAAACAGGTTTATTTCCAGGACAACAATACAAAGTTGCAGAGTCTCCCAGTTGCTCCCCCGACTGAACTGATATCTATGCTCTTGCAATGATTCCCTAATCCGTCCCCATTTGGTTCCATGCTCCCTTACCAGCAGCACTGGTGTGTCTGTGTCCATCTTATCTTAAACTTGTCCTTAATCTAAATTCCAGTGAATACAATCCTACTTTCTGTAATTTAAACATGCTAGTCATTCTACCATGCACTCTCTCCAGGGCTAATAGATAATTCCGAAGGTGCGGTGCCTAGAATTGCCCACATTAATCTGGGTGTGATCTAACTAGGTCTTTGTATCACTGAATGAAGATATAAAGACTAGCATGTCGTTTGCCTTTCTAGTTATTTACTTATTAAACATTTTTTTTTAGAGTACCCAATTCATTTTTTCCCATTAGTGTGGTCAATCCACATAGCTTGCACATCTTTGGGTTGTGGGGGCGAAAACCACGGGGAGAATGTGAAAACTCCACACGGACAGTGACCCAGAGCCGGGATCGAACCTGGGACCTCGGCGCCGTGAGGCAGCAGTGCTAAGCACTGCGCCACCGTGCTGCCCCTACCTTTCTAGTTATTTTCCACATCAGTTTGTGATGTTTTAATTATCTGTGTACCTCGGCCTCGAAGTCACTTTGGACTGCCACTGTTCTAGCATTTAGAAAGTAGCCTGGTTCTATCCTATTGGGGTCCATAGGTGACCTCACATTTGCCTACATTAAAATCCATTTACCAAGTCATTGGCCGTTCACTTAATTTAATATCCTTGTATTTTATCCTTCCAACTACACTGCTAACAATGCCACATATCTGGCAGCCTGCCATCGGTAAGCTTGAAAAGGTGGTTTTCAATTCATCCAGAATTCATTAGGTTAATCCCAGAGTTGAGGGGGTTGGATTACGAGGCGAGGTTGAGTAGACTGGGACTGTACTCGTTGAAATTTAGAAGGATGCGGGGGGATCTTATAGAAACATATAAAATTATGAAGGGAATAGATAGGATAGATGCGGGCAGGTTGTTTCCATTGGCGGGGGAAAGCAGAACTAGGGGGCATAGCCTCAACATAAGGGGAAGTAGATTTAGGACTGAGTTTAGGAGGAACTTCTTCACCCAAAGGGTTGTGAATGTCTGGAATTCCTTGCCCAGTGAAGCAGTAGAGGCTCCTTCATTAAATGTTTTTAAGATAAAGATAGATAGTTTTTTGAAGAATAAAGGGATTAAGGGTTATGGTGTTCGGGCCGGAAAGTGGAGCTGAGTCCACAAAAGATCAGCCATGATCTCATTGAATGGTGGAGCAGGCTCGAGGGGCCAGATGGCCTACTCCTGCTCCTAGTTCTTATTATGTTCTTATTAATTTTGAGGGTATATATATCAGGAAAGGGTGAACAGGCTGGATCTCTTTTCTCTTGGCAAAAGGTGGCTGAGGGGTGACCCAGAGTTCTTAAAATGATTAAAGATTTTGATTCAGAGAGAATCTTTCCTCTTGTGCAGAAGAGCATAACTGGAGGCCATCAATCAAAGAGAAGGCACCAAGAAATCCAGAAAGGAATTCAGTAGAAACATCTTCAACCAGAGTGTGCTGAGAATGTGGAATTCTCTACCACAGGTAGTGGTCACAGAATCGCAGCGTTGTTACGGCGCAGGAAACCATTCGGCCCATCTTCTCCGCACTGACTCTCCAAATGAGCATTTTGAATTAGTGCAATGCCCCTGCTTTTCCCCATAACCCTTTCACATTGTTTCTGTTCAAATAATCATCTAAATGTCTCTTGAATGCCTCAATTGGACCTGCCTCCACCACTCTTCCAGGCTCTGCAATCCAGACCCAAACCATTCGCAGTGTGAAAGGTTTTCCTCACGCCACATTTACTCCTTTTGCAAATCACTTTTTAAAACCCCTGCCCTCTCGTTCTTGAACGGTAAGTTTCTCCCTGTCTACTCCCCTCATGATTTTGAACAGCTCTATGGTTGAAGTGAATAGTATAGATGCATTTGAGGGAAACTAGGCAAGTATTTGAGGAAGAAGCGAATATAAAAGATATGGTGATAGATTTAAATGGGAAAAGTTAGTTGGATGCTTGAACATAGAACAGTACAGCATAGTACAGGCCCTTCGGCCCACGATGTTGTGCCAAACATTTATCCTAATCTAAGGTCAACCTAACCTACACCCCTTCAATTTACTGCTGTCCATGTGCCTGTCTAAGAGTCGCTTAAATGTCCCTAATGACTCTGACTCCACCACCTCTGCTGGCAGTGCATTCCACACACCCACCACTCTGTGTAAAGAACATACCTCTGACATCTCCCCTATACTTTCCTCCAAACACCTTAAAACTATGTCCCCTTGTGACAGCCATTTCCACCCTGGGGAAAAGTCTCTGGCTATCCACTCTATCCATTCCTCTCATCACCTTGTACACCTCTATCAAGTCACCGCTCTGCCTTCTTCGCTCCAGTGAGAAAAGCCCTAGCTCCCTCAACCTTTCTTCACAGACATGCCCTCCAGTCCAGGCAGCATCCTGGTAAATCTCCTCTGTGCCCTCTCCAAAGCATCCACATCCTTCCTAAAATGAGGTGACCAGAACTGGACACAATATTCCAAGTGCTGTCTAACTAGGGTTTTAATAAGCTGCAGCAAAACCTCACAGCTCTTAAACTCAATCCTCCTGTTAATGAAAGCCATTAACTTCCATTAACAACCTTAACAACCCTATCAACCTGGGGGGCAACTTTGGGGGATCTATGTACACGGACCCCAAGATCCCTCTGTTCCTCCACACTGTGGCGACTAGGGGCTTTTCACAGTAACTTCATTTGACAATAAGCGATTTTCATTTCATTTAACCCTGTATTCAGCATTCAAATTCGACCTTCCAAAATGAATCACTTCACATTTATCTAGGTTGAACTCCATCTGCCACTTCTCAGCCCAGCTCTGCACCCTGTCAATGTCCTGTTGTAACCTGCAATTGCCCTCGACACTATCTACAACTCCACCAACGTTCATGTCATCGGCAAACTTACTAACCCACCCTTCCACTTCCTCATCCAAGTCATTTATAAAAGCCACAAAGAGCAGAGGTCCCACAACAGATCCCTGCGGGACATCACTGGTCACCGGCCTCTAGACGGCATACTTTCCATCCACTACCACTCGCTGTCTTCTTTCGGCCAGCCAATTCTGTATCCAGACAGCCAAATTTCCCTGTATCCCATGCCCCCTAACTTTCTGAATGAGCCTACCATGGGGAACGTTATCAAATGCCTTACTGAAATCCATGTACACCACATCCACTGCCCGACCTTCATCAATGTGTCTCGTCACATCCTCGAAGAATTCAATGAGGCTTGTGAGGCATGACCTGCCCCTCACAAAGCCATGCTGACTATCTTTAATCAAACTATGTTTTTCTAAACAATCATTAATCCTATCTCCCAGAATCCTTTCCAATATTTTGCTCTCCAGATGTATGACTGATGGGTCTGTAATTCCCAGGAATTTCCCTATACCCTTTCTTGAACAGGGAAACAACATTCGCCTCCCTCCAATCATCCGGTACTCCTCCAGTGGAGAGTGAGGACGCAAAGATCATCGGCAATGGCGCAGCAATCTCCTCCCTCAATTCCCGTAGTAACCTGGGTATATCCCGTCAGGCCCAGGGGACTTATGCTTTGATGACCTGATGCTTTGAGCAGAGAAAAAAATGCCATTTGAGCTAAACGGCCTCTTTCTGTGCTGGACATGCTTTTTATCCCATCATTTAAATCATTAATAAATATGGCGCATAGCTGAGACCCCAACACTTATCTCTAAGGACATCATTAGTCAACCTGCCCATTATCCTTACTCTGTCTCTTGCCACTCAGCTAATTGCGTTCCCAGCAATGAAGTTCAACTTTAGTGAGCAGTATCTAAAGAGGGACTTTATTGAATGCCTTCAAAGTCCATATAAATAACATCCAGACGTTCCTCCATCCATTACTTTAGTCACCACTTCAAAAACATTCAGACATCGGTAGCACAAGTGGATAGCACTAGCTTCACAGCGCCAGGGTCCCAGGTTCAATTCCCCGCTGGGTCACTGTCTGTGCAGAGTCTGCACGTTCTCCCCGTGTCTGGGCTGAGAAGTGGCAGATGGAGTTCAACCTTGATAAATGTGAAGTGATTCATTTTGGAAGGTCGAATTTGAATGCTGAATACAGGGTTAAAGGCAGGATTTTTGTAAGTGTGGAGGAACAGAGGGATCCTGGGGTCCACATACATAGATCCCTCAAAGTTGCCACCCAGGTTGATAGGGTTGTTAAGAAGGCGTATGGTGTGTTGGCTTTCATTAACAGTGGAATTGTGTTTAAGAGCGGTGAGGTTTTGCTGCAACTTTATAAAACTCTAGTTAGACCACACTTGGAATATTGTGTCCAGTTCTGGTCGCCTCATTATAGGAAGGATGTGGATGCTTTGGAGAGGGTACAGAGAAGATTAACCAGGATGATGCCTGGACTGGAGGGCATGTCTTATGAAGAAAGGTTGAGGGAGCTAGGGCTTTTCTCACTGGAGCGAAGAAGGCAGAGAGGTGACTTGATAGAGGTGTACAAGGTGGTGAGAGGCATGGATAGAGTGGATAGCCAGAGACTTTTCCCCAGGGTGGAAATGGCTGTCACAAGGGGACATAGTTTTAAGGTGATTGGAGGAAGGTATAGGGGAGATGTCAGAGGTAGGTTCTTTACACAGAGAGTGGTGGGTGTGTGGAATGCACTGCCAGCGGAGATGGTGGAGTCAGAGTCATTAGGGACATTTAAGCGACTCTTCGACAGGCACATGGACAGCAGTAAATTGAAGGGGTATAGGTTAGGTTGATCTTAGATTAGGATAAATGGTCGGCACAACATCGTTGGCTGAAAGGCTTGTACTGTACTATGTCTGCGTGGGTTTCCTCCGGGTGCTCTGGTTTCCTCTCACAGTCCAAAGACGAGCAGATTAGGTCGATTGGCCATGATAAATTGCCCTTAGTGACCAAAAAGGTTAGGAGGTGTTATTGGGTTATTGGATAGGGTGGAAGTGAGGGCTTAAGTGGGTCGGTGCAGACTCGATGGGCCAAATGGCCTCCTTCTGCACTGTATGTTCTATGATCGAACCTTTATAAATTCATGTTTGTTCTCTCTGATCAATTGAATATTTTCAAAGTGTTCGTTCACGATCTCCACCCTTACTATATTGATGTTAAACAGTTGATCTATAATTCTCTAGTTTCCCTCTTTCAGCATTCCTAAATAGTGGTGGGAAGCTCTAAGCTTACACACAAAATGTTTTACGCTTATAAATGAATTGCTTAGCTATTTTTAAAATTTTTTTAAATCTTGCGGCCTGCCATGACTACTCCATTCAGCTTTCTGCTTTTAAAACCAAGAAAATACCCACCTGCCCACTTCAACACAGAAGTCCCCTCTGATGGTGCCTGGTGCAGAATCTGCAGGATTGGTCTCTCCCAGCATGGCCCGACTGGTTTTAACAACATCCAGACCTTGCCATACCTGAAGTGATGAGGAAATAACGGTCAGTAACAGACTCTTGCAAAATAAGGTAGTCAACGTGGCAAATTAAAGTTACTGTGCCCACAAAGTCTTCCTTGACAGCAGTGATTTATCACAGTGCATAAAGATGGTGAAGTCAATGCCTTTTTGATAAACTACAAACATTCTGTGGCACACGTATACACACATTGTTTTAAAATTGGATTCTGACAAGCAGATGCTTTGCAGCTGTCTATCAGCTTTGTACAAAGCATTATATCCTAAAAGCATGTATTTAAATTTTCACAGTAACTTCATTGCAGTGTTAATGTAAGCCTACTTGTGACAATAATAAAGATTATTTTACAAATGCAATAAAGATCACCTGTAATGAGTTGGATGAAATTATGATTTGTTTCTCTAATTATATGGTGTTAAACTTGTTGTACAACTCAAGGTCAAAGTACAGTGTTATGAAATCCATGTTTCTTTCCCTACACAGAATGTTCCACTTTTGCCCCCTTCCTCTCAGTATGGTGACTTACTAAACCAAGTGGTTCCTTCTTAATAGTGAGTCTCGGCATTGAAAGTCATGGAAGGCATCACCCAAGCCTAATGCTGTATCCACCCACTGCCCACAATCTATTTTCCAACTTGGAACTATTTATAATAATAATCTTTATTGTCACAAGTAGGCTACATTAACACTGCAACAAAGTCACTGTGAAAGGCCCCTAGTCGCCACACTCCGGTGCCTGTTCGGGTACACGGAGGGAGAATTTAGAATGTCCAATTCACCTAACAGCATGACTTTCGGGACTTGTGGGAGGAAACCCACGCAGACAATGGGAAGAACGTTCAGACTCCACAGACAGTGACCCAAGCTGGGAATCGAACCTGGGACCCTGGAGCTGTGAAGCAACCGTGCTACCCACTGTGCTACCGTATTGGATAGTGATCGGGGAAAAGAATCCAGAGGGATTTTCCAGCTCCAGGGCGCCGAGCCAATTTCAGTTCCTAAAGCATGCAGTTTACCATTGTAAAGATCAGAAAGTTACTAGTGCCGCAGCTGTGCTGATCAGGTTACTCAGTACAAAACCAGCTTGTACAAGTGATGACATTTTCGGTTGTGAGCTTTTCACGTTGACGTTAGCAGAGGGTGGAACAGATCAGCCACCTGTTGATTTAAGCTCTTATTTTAATCATCTTTAATTATTTTTTTAATCCTTCCAATAATTGGGCCATTAAACAAATCATAAACATCACATCCATTGTTTTCAATTCTGTGGCATGGTTCCTCTACATGGTATTATCGTTCATTGTAAATGCTTGTCTAAAATGGATGTGCAAAAGGTTCCTCCATGCAGCCTTAGGAAAAGACTCTCTGACGAGAGGCTAATGTTTGAGGATTGCTGTTAGAGCATTTACGGATCATTCTCTGTACTTACTAATGATCCCTTTGAATTATTCAGAAGAAATTGCTCACCATCATTCCCAAAAGCTGCTCAAGAATCGACTAACACTTTATTCTTTATCAAAGTTTAATGTTCAATATTAGTGTTTCTACACCCAACATTATTAAAAATTTAAATCTTGCTCCATAGCAAGGTACATAACCATGTGACTATGCCAAGAAGTAATTCCTACAATTTGTGACTTAGATATTTCTCGAACACAGCCACAATGGGAGGCAGTAAGAGGACGTGACTCCTCGTCCCAATCCTCAGAATATTTAAGTCAGGCTGACAACTCGGATCACCCACTGCACCTCAGAGTTGACCAACAAAGTGACACCAGGGAACAAATCGACCAACTGCTCCTTCTACCGTTGCAGGTAGACCCGACACAAATAGAAGACTTAGAAAACTGGATTAAAGGAAGATACTGTATAGTTCTGGCTGCTGTAACATACCATAGCAACCAAAGGGCCGGAGCTCATGTATTTCACCAATCCATTAAAGAAAGGGCGGTTCTGGAGTTCAATGTAATGATCTCGCAGCAAGTTTTCTGAAGCCTACATAAAAAAGACACAGTATGCCATTATTTAATTTATTAGACTTATTCCACCAAACATTAGAGTAAAATATAAAAGTCATCTCAAAATATCTGGATGTTATGTAGCACAGGGTCTCAAATCCAGCTGTCCAAAAACCAGCACTGTCCGAAAACCAGATGTTTTCACTCAATTTTAAATTGAGTGAAATAATAAAGAACTTACCTGGCCAATTGGGCTGGGCACGGTATTGGCAGTGAGCTGCCTGACTAGTTATCGCTTTCGTCACTTGCGTGCCAGACTATTCCCACGCTCTATGACCCTTAACCCCACCCGATTCAACTTGACCCGGACCGTCTGATTCAAAATCCAGCAAGATCTGAAATCTGGCGTGGCCTCGGTCTCAAGGTTGCCTTTTTGAGACACTACCTGTATATTCCTGATCAGTGTAGCAAAGTGAGCAAAAGCAGTTAGATCATCAGTACTTCAAAATGTTAAGTTTATTTAATTAATACATTCCTGATTCCTCTCCAAGTCTTAACAGGAGTTGCTACTCATTACTATGTCATACATATTTGGATGTGACACAGGAGAATATTAATGTCCTGCACATAATACGGAAACACAGTCATTCAGTATATATCCACTCTCATGGAGCTAACGAGGTGTGCCCAAGCCCCTGCTGGGGAAGAGCTTTTCCAAGCTCTGTCCAAAACCTGGCTCCTTCCCATTTCCAGCCTGATGTGGAGATGCCAGCGTTGGACTGGGGTGAGCACAGTAAGAAGTCTTACAACACCAGCCTGGACTGGCCCCACTTATTCACTCTCTCAGCCGTCTCATTTGAACATGACATTTTGGTTTGCAACACAACTTATCGGAATAAATTCACTGAATCATTTAAATCTGGGAAATGCCTTTATGAGGATCAGCGCAGAGCTGTGCTACGAACAATCCAGTTGGTTATATGAGATATAATGAAATTAAAATCATTTGCCCCATTAGGACTGTCTTCCAACTGAAGAGGTGTAGACCATTTTACTGTAGGTGCAAACCAGCTTTGTAAACCATGGATAAAAACATTCTTCAATTTATATCCTGCCTCTGTAGGTAAAGGGTAGATGTTGAGCAAATGTTTCAACTGTCCAGGAAATCTTGAACAGTGGTTCACTGTCTCAGAATACGGGATTGGCCATTTAGGGCTAAGGCAAGGAGAATTTTTTTTTTACTCAAGTGTTGTGAATCTTTGGAATTCACTAGCCCAGGAAATCCAGTCGTTGAGTATTTCTTGGGTATTAGGTGGGATGGTGTGAGAAAGTGGAGTTGAATTTAAGATCAACCAAGATCTTACTGGATAGTGGAGAAAGTAAATAGCCCACTTCTGATCCTATCCTTGCATTCCTAAATTGTATTGAATATCTGTTTAAATTTTGGTCCCACTTCACCATGTTTGCAAAGTCACCAAATTAGGGAACTAAAGTCGCCACAGTCCCAGAGGACCATAGGCTGCTCTCCCCTTTAAGAGCTGACTGGTGGTGATTTACCATGAGGGTCACCACACCTCAGGCGAGGGACAAGGTTGAGAAGGCAGAGTCTTCAAGGATAAATTCAGCCGGTACAGGAATTGGACCTGCGCTGTTGCCATCGCTCTGCATCATGAACCGGCTGTCCAGTCGAATGAGCAACCTGACAGGCTTCTCCCAGATCAATAAATCAGAAAGTCAGCAGGTTTTGAAGTAAAACTTTGTACATTTTAAACGATTCTCTTATTCCCAGTGTCCATGATTGTACAAATAGTATCTACTTGTACCAAATTACACCTATGCTTCTCTAGGTCTAGAAATATGCTCTAGGTACTGTACCTGCATTATTTTCATTCCAACCAGTTTAAATCCCTTCCGTTCAAATCTCTGTATGATTTCTCCAACCAGGCGCCGCTGAACTCCATCTGGCTTGATAGCTAGAAAGGTGCGCTCATGTAGTCCAGCAATTACTATGTAAACAGAAAATGCAGAATTTTGATAAGAAAGACTTGCATTCAGAACACACCTTCCACAAAACCACAGGATACTCTGTGATGCTTTACAGCTAATGAAGCATGGGTCACTATTGTAATGTGGTAAACGCAATGGCCAATTTCCACGCAGTAACGTCCCACAAACACCAATGTGATAATGGGGCCAGATAATTCTGTTTGGTGATCGAAGTTGAGGATCAATATTGGGCAGGCATCAGTGAGAACTCCCTGCTCTTCTTTGAGCTAGTGCCTTTTATGGTAAATGGGACATCTGAAATATGGGACACCTGAGAGATGGCACCTCTGACTGCAGCTTTCCCTCAGTACAGCACTGAAACACCAGCCTAAATTCTGTGCTCATATCACTGGTGAGGCTCAAACCGACAACTATTTGACTAGATTGAGCCATGGTTAATATAATCTTGGCTGCTTATTAATACTTGGTTGTCAATGTGCAGGATTTCAATGACCAAGATGTCCATGTGCAGGACGTCCATGAGGTGGGTGCCCATGAGCAGGGTGCCCATGAGGAGGATGCCCATGAGCAGGGTGCCCATGAGGAGGGTGTCCATGAGCAGGGTGTCCATGAGGTGGGTGCCCATGAGCAGGGTGCCCATGAGGAGGATGCCCATGAGCAGGGTGCCCATGAGGAGGGTGTCCATGAGCAGGGTGTCCATGAGCAGGGTGCCCATGAGGAGGGTGTCCATGAGCAGGGTGTCCATGAGGTGGGTGCCCATGAGGAGGGTGTCCATGAGCAGGGTGTCCATGAGGAGGGTGTCCATGAGCAGGGTGCCCATGAGGAGGGTGTCCATGAGGTGGGTGCCCATGAGCAGGGTGTCCATGAGCAGGGTGCCCATGAGGAGGGTGTCCATGAGGAGGGTGTCCATGAGGAGGGTGTCCATGAGCAGGGTGTCCATGAGGAGGGTGTCCATGAGCAGGGTGTCCATGAGGAGGGTGTCCATGAGGTGGGTGCCCATGTGCTGAGCGGTCGACACCCGGCGCCGGGCTCTCCTGCAGCACCTACCCCAGTCCCAGCCCCCGCTGGGGCGAAGGCTGCTCCCAGGCGCCGGCCCACACCGGCCTCCTCCCCATTGGCGGCCTGCAGCGGGCGGCCTGCAGCGGGCGGCCGCCCCATGTTCCCCCCCCCCCCCCCCCCCCACTCACCCGTCTGGAACAGGTAGGAAAAGACGGTCAACGCCACGCAGATCATCCCGCCGGCCTGCGCGCCCTTTCCCCCCGCAGCAGCAACGGCCGAGGCGGGAGCGCGCGCGCAGGCGTCACTTCCCGAAAGGCGCGCGGGGACGCTGCTGGGGGCGCGCGCGCGCGCCGGCGTCACGTCCGGAAAGGCGCGCTGTGACGCTGCTGGGAGAGGGCGCGTCGGCGTCACGTCCGGAAAGGCGCGAGCGGCCTCTGCTTGGGCCGTTGGGCATTTCCTCCGCCTGTACTTCCCTGCTCTCTGTTGCTATGGCTGCCTGTGCTCTCCTCCCAGTTTGTGTGTCCCCCCCCCCCCCCCACTATTGCCCTTTGCTTTCTCACTATCCTCCTCCCCCCTCCCTGCAGTTAGTCGATCCTTTCTCTTGAGTTTAGCCGTCCCCTGCACTGCTCCCCGGCCTATCTCTCCCTCTCACGCTTGGCTACTCTCCCCTGATTCCTGGCTATTCTTCAGCTTGTTTGGCACAAACAGGCCCGGAACAGTTGGGTGACTGTCTCCCACGTTCTGTGGAAGCCGTCGTCTGACACTCGGACGGTGAATTTGATTTTCTCCATTTGGAGAGATTCCGAGAGGTCGGACAGCCAGTCTGCAGCTTCGGGTGGTGCTGACCGCCAGCCAGTCTGCAGCTTCGGGAGGTGCTGCTGACCGCCAGCCAGTCTGCAGCTTCGGGCGGTGCTGCTGACCGCCAGCCAGTCTGCAGCTTCGGGCGGTGCTGCTGACCGCCAGCCAGTCTGCAGCTTCGGGCGGTGCTGCTGACCGCCAGCCAGTCTGCAGCTTCGGGTGGTGCTGCTGACCGCCAGCCAGTCTGCAGCTTCGGGTGGTGCTGCTGACCGCCAGCCAGTCTGCAGCTTCGGGCGGTGCTGCTGACCGCCAGCCAGTCTGCAGCTTCGGGCGGTGCTGCTGACCGCCAGCCAGTCCGCAGCTTCGGGCGGTGCTGCTGACCGCCAGCCAGTCTGCAGCTTTGGGTGGTGCTGCTGACCGCCAGCTAGTCTGCAGCTTTGGGTGGTGCTGCTGACCGCCAGCCAGTCTGCAGCTTCGGGTGGTGCTGCTGACCGCCAGCCAGTCTGCAGCTTCGGGTGGTGCTGCTGACCGCCAGCCAGTCTGCAGCTTCGGGTGGTGCTGCTGACCGCCAGCCAGTCTGCAGCTTCGGGTTGTGCTGCTGACCGCCAGCCAGTCTGCAGCTTCGGATGGTGCTGCTGACCGCCAGCCAGTCTGCAGCTTCGGGTGGTGCTGCTGACCGCCAGCCAGTCTGCAGCTTCGGGCGGTGCTGCTGACCGCCAGCCAGTCTGCAGCTTCGGGCGGTGCTGCTGACCGCCAGCCAGTCTGCAGCTTCGGGTGGTGCTGACCGCCAGCCAGTCTGCAGCTTCGGGTGGTGCTGCTGACCGCCAGCCAGTCTGCAGCTTTGGGTGGTGCTGCTGACCGCCAGCCAGTCTGCAGCTTCGGGCGGTGCTGCTGACCGCCAGCCAGTCTGCAGCTTCGGGTGGTGCTGCTGACCGCCAGCCAGTCTGCAGCTTCGGGCGGTGCTGCTGACCGCCAGCCAGTCCGCAGCTTCGGGTGGTGCTGCTGACCGCCAGCCAGTCTGCAGCTTCGGGTGGTGCTGCTGACCGCCAGCCAGTCTGCAGCTTTGGGTGGTGCTGACCGCCAGCCAGTCTGTAGCTTTGGGTGGTGCTGCTGACCGCCAGCCAGTCTGCAGCTTTGGGTGGTGCTGCTGACCGCCCGCCGAACAGGATTCTACGGCGGGCGGTCTGGGAGGCAAAGGCAAGGGCGTCCGCCCTCCCCAGGAATAGATCTGGCTGGTCTGATAACCCCGAAGACCACCACTCTCGGGCATGGCTCCACCCTCACCCCCACCACTTTGGACATTGCCTCGAAGAAGGCTGTCCAGTACCCAACAAGTCTGGGGCAAGACCAGAACATGTGGGTGTGGTTGGCCAGGCCTCCTTGGCACCGTTTACATCTGTCCTCCACCTCTGGGAAGAACCTACTCATTCGGGTTCTTGTTAAGTGGGCTCTATGTACCACCTTTAGTTGCATCAGGCTGAGCCTCGCACACGTGGAGGTGGAGTTGACCCTATGCAGTGCGTCACTCCAGAGTCCCCACCCTTCTTCGATACCCAGGTCTTCCTCCCATTTCTTTCTCGTTGCGTCCAGCATGGTGTCAGCCCTCTCTACCAGTCGTTCATACATGTCGCTACAGTTCCCTTGTCAACTCGTACTTTGGTTGGTTAAAAATTGACTATCTGCCAGATATGAAGAGCAAGACGGTCATAGGCAAGCTGAAGGGACATTTTGCCACACATGGCATTCCTCAGAGGATAATGCTCACCAGTTTGTCTCCAAGGATTTCAAGGACTTTTGTAGCCATCTGGGATGGCCATGTTCCGATTACAAAATGGACACTTGCAAAGAATGCAGGGAAAATTGGACAATACCGAAAAGCAAGCAGGTGCAAGGTTTGTCTGTTGATTAGAGCTGTAGCTCTCAGACAGGACCGATACTGCAGAACCATCTACATACTAACGAGCCATCCCCGGGAACAAAAGGCAACATTTAGATAAACAATGCTAAGACAGACATCCCACCGACAGCTGGCAAATGGATTGTCTGGTCCAGTACGTAGACGACTTGTTACTACAGACAGACACAAAGGGAGAGCACATTTCGCTTCTCGCCGAACTCCTAGGACTTCTAAAAGAAATTGGTTGTAAAGTCAACCCCAAGAAGGCCCAGATTTTGAAAGAAAAAGTGATTTACTTAGGAACAGTGATCACACATGGTAAATGCGAGATCGAGCAAAAGAGAATTGACTCGATTGTCAAATTGCCCCTTCCCCACAATGTCTCAGCCTTCCGGTCATTTTTAGGACTGGTTTCGCCATATTGATGGTTTCGCCACTAAAGCAGCGCTTCTTTCCAAACTTCTCAAGAAGCAGGCACCTTGGGAATGGCTTCCACAGCATACGGATGCCGTGGATGCTTTAAAAAGAGCCCTCAGCACAGCCCCCGCACTACAGGTCCCAGATCCACTTTCCCCATACGCAATCGAAGTAGCAAGCACCGACCGAACCCTTTCGGCAGTGCTCTTCCAGGAACGCCAGGACCAATTACGCCCCGTAGCATACGCCTCACGCGTGTTAGACCCTGTAGAGCAAGGATTTTCTGCCTGTGAAAGGCACCTGCTCGCAGTTTTTTGGGCAGTACAATACTTTGCCTACATTACAGGACTCAACCCCATCACCATCCTCACAGAACACACCCCGACACAGCTATTGTTAGACGGCCGACTTAAGGATGGCACAGTCAGCCAAATCTGCGCAGCCCGTTGGACCCTTCTTTTGCAGAGAAGGGACATCACGGTAAAGAGAACCAAAACCCACACCTTCCTTGCCGATAATCTGCAGTATGCAGGCACCCCTCATGAGTGTGAGATCATCACCACAAAACAGAACACAGGCCCATTTATTCCCAAGACACCTCCCAGGAAAGCAGGTAGTACACCCCAGAGACCCCAGCCCCTAGACACGTGTGCACCCCTGAAGATTTATGGGGATGGCTCCTCCACAGTGTTAAATGGAAAGAGAATCACCGGTTGCGGTATTTACGTAGAGGACGCGCCCTAGATGAGATTTCACTAAAGTTGCCAGGACACTTAGGCTCGCAGGCAGCAGAGCTGGCAGCAATGGCTTACATTGTAGACCACCCCGACTCATTCCCGACCCCAGCTGACATCTATTCGGACAGCTTGTATGTCTGCAATAGTTTGACGGAATTCCTACCCCTGTGGAAAACGAGAGGATTTGTTTCCGCGGACGGTAAATTCCTACCCTCAGCCCTATTACTCCGCCATATCTTAGAGACAGCGAAGGATAGAAAATATGGAATAATTGAGGTTCGCAGTCATCACCGTTCTTCCCCCCCGGTAACGTTAAAGCAGACGCCCGAGCGAAGGCAGGCTCCAGGCATGGTTATTTTTCGAACCCCCCACCCGAAAGCACCCCAGTACACGCCGTTCAGGTCTCACAGACCGATATTCAGGATGTCGCGAAGTCACAGAAAGAGGACGAGAAACTCAGGGGAAGTTTTAAAGGGTACCTGCCCAGCCCTGTATGATAAATACAAGAATGCAATAACCACACATGACGGTGTGAATTGAAAGGATGGCATTTATATAGTTCCCAGCCAGGACAGGAACCAGATCATTTGTCAGTTCCATGACAATCATGGACACCAAGGTATTGAACCCACCCTAGCCCACCTCAGACCGCTCTGCTGGTGGCCTGATTTAAAAGCCGATGTTACGCACTATATAGAGAATTGCTTGATCTGTGCCCAGAACAATCCGGACAGATATGCGAAAAAGGCTCAATTTAGTCATACCCGCCCCGTTAATGGACCCTGGACAAATCTCCAGATAGACTATATAGGACCCCTACCCCCTTGCAGAAATGGTTATAAGAATGTGTTGGTGGTCATAGACACCTTCACAAAATGGGTGGAAGCATTTCCATCGAGAACTAATACGGCCAAGACAACAGCTAAAATACTAACACAGCACATCTTTACAAGATGGGGACTCCCCCGCAGTATAGAATCCGATCAAGGCTCCCATTTCACAGGACGTGTAATGCAAAACGTCCTCACGATTTTCGGCATTCGACAAAAGTTTCACATAGCATACCACCCCCAGTCAAGTGGTATTGTAGAAAGGATGAATAGGACATTAAAAGCCACCCTCAGGAAAATGGTACAGCAGAATAACAGCACCTGGGATTCAGTTCTCCCATTTGCTTCAATGTTTATAAGGAACACGGTATCCACGTCCACAGGATACATCCCCCACACCCTCATGACCGGATGCCCCATGAAAGGGACAGAGCACGTATTAGGACTACATTTGGCCAGCCCCGCAGTTACAGCCCTCACGCATGAAAATGCGGTTCAACAATTGTTAGAGAACATAAAGGCAGAACAACATCTCTGGATCTGTAAAGATTTAATCACCTGCTAATGCTCGCATTCCAAGCATTGTTTGGCCTCTTTGAATTTGTCTATATATGTGTTTCTGGAACAGACCTCTTCATTCACCTGAGGAAGGAGCAGCGCTCCGAAAGCTAGTGACATCGAAACAAACCTGTTGGACTTTAACCTGGTGTTGTAAGACTTCGTACTGTGCTCACCCCAGTCCAACGCCGGCATCTCCACATCATGGCATTCAAATGGTCATTGGACAGACATATGGACGATAAGGGAATAGTGTAGATGGGCTTTAGAGTGGTTTCACAGGTCGGCGCAACATCGAGGGCCGAAGGGCCTGTACTGCGCTGTTATGTTCTATGTTCTAACTCGCAGCAGCTGTGAGAATTGGGACCAGGAAGAAACAGAGCAAGGCTTGTTTAGACAAAACAGTACACGCCACTGAGTTTGCAGTAGGGCAGCAAGTGATGCTTTCCCTATACAATCCCAGTTCATTCCTTTCCCCTAAATTCTCCGGACCGTACTCCATTTCGGACAAAGTCAGCCCCTCGGTATACAAGATTACATATCCCAATGGCAAGTCTGCGTAGTTTCACATAAACCAGCTCAAGGCTTATGGCTCGCAGAATAGCCACACACACCACATCCTGCTCGCAGCAGCAGATGAGCACGCCCCGCCCACAGAAGACGTTTTCCTCCCCTCCCCCAACCAGTCCAGCCTGTCCTCAGACACAACTTCAACTCCACCCCCAGAGGCACGATTCCGCCTCTCCCTTCAACTGACAGCGACAGTGATAGCGATCACAATGACGATAGCCACAGCACACCACTTTATGATTATCCCCCTGTACCAGGCCCCACTCCCAGCGAATCCAAGCATGATTCCATTGATCCCTTCGATATCACAGAGATCAAAG
The DNA here is from genome assembly GCF_047496885.1 of Scyliorhinus torazame. Taxonomy (NCBI): domain Eukaryota; kingdom Metazoa; phylum Chordata; class Chondrichthyes; order Carcharhiniformes; family Scyliorhinidae; genus Scyliorhinus; species Scyliorhinus torazame. The sequence goes on along the minus strand of NC_092723.1, from coordinate 180,499,814 downwards.
CCCCTGACCCAGACCCACCGCCCGATGATTACAGATTGAAACCTAATAGCTCCAACCTCGACACACGATTCTGGCACCGAGACAATTCGTTCAGGCTCATCCGGAATGATGAGATGGACCCCAATTCGCCCCAAGCAGCTTTAGCATGATTACTACAGTCAAGAGTTTGCAGCCGGGAGAAGATGATGACATAGAGTCTGACTCCCACCAAACAAATCCCTTTGCGACCCTGTTCGCTATTGAGCAGTGAGGTGTCCAGATGATGGAGAAAAAAGGAACCGATGGAGAGATACGGTGTCCTTTCTGATGGAACCTGCACCATGTTGTTGTATGTTTGGTCGTCATTGGTTTTTAAAAAAAATATATTTTATTCAAAATTTTGTGGCCAAACATAACAGTACATAGTTTTTCCTTTGAACAACAATAAAGCAATATAAATAACCGTGGCCAATTTTAAACAAATAAATAAATAATATATAAACAAAAACAAAACTGAGTGGCAACTGCCTTGTCAAAAATAGTTACTCTTCAAAGATACAATCCAACAATCCAATATACATTACCTATAACAAGTGTCTATACATATACAATGACATCCCTGAGAGTCCGTCCAGTTCCTCCCCACCCCCTCCCCCCTGGGTTGCTGCTGTTGTCTTCTTCTTTTCCATTCCCTCTATCTTTCTGTGAGGTAGTCGACGAACGGTTGCCACCGCCTGGTGAACCCTTGAGCCGAACCCCTTAATACAAACTTGATCCGTTCTAACTTTATAAACCCTGCCATGTCGTTTATCCAGGTCTCCACACCCGGGGTTTGGCTTCCTTCCACATTAACAACATCCTGCGCCGGGCTACTAGGGACGCAAAGGCCAAAACATCAGCCTCTCTCGCCTCCTGCACTCCCGGCTCTTCTGCAACCCCGAATATAGCCAACCCCCAGCTTGGTTCGACCCGGACCCCCACCACCTTCGAAAGCACCTTTGCCACCCCCACCCAGAACCCCTGTAGTGCCGGGCATGACCAGAACATGTGGGTGTGATTCGCTGGGCTTCTCGAGCATCACCCACACCTATCCTCTACCCCAAAAAATTTACTGAGCCGTGCTCCAGTCATATGCGCCCTGTGTAGAACCTTGAATTGTATCAGGCTTAGCCTGGCACACGAGGACGATGAGTTTACCCTACGTAGGGCGTCAGCCCACAGCCCCTCCTCAATCTCCTCCCCCAGCTCTTCTTCCCATTTCACTTTCAGCTCATCTACCATGATCTCCCCCTCGTCCCTCATTTCCCTATATATGTCCGACACCTTACCATCCCCCACCCATGTCTCTGAGATCACTCTATCCTGCACCTCCTGCGTCGGGAGCTGCGGGAATTCCCTCACCTGTTGCCTCGCGAAAGCCCTCAGTTGCATATCCTGAAATGCATTCCCTTGGGGCAACCCATATTTTTCCATCAGCGCACCCAGACTCGCAAACGTCCCATCTACGAACAGATCTCTCAATTGTACTACCCCAGCTCTTTGCCATGCTCCAAATCCCCCATCCATTCTCCCCGGAACAAACCTATGGTTATTTCTTATCGGGGACCGCACCGAGGCTCCCGTCTTTCCCCTATGCCGTCTCCACTGCCCCCAAATTTTCAATGTAGCCACCACCACCGGGCTTGTGGTGTAGTTCTTCGGTGAGAACGGCAACGGTGCCGTCACCATTGCTTGTAGGCTAGTCCCCCTGCAGGACGCCCTCTCCAATCTCTTCCACGCCGCTCCCTCCCCTTCTCCCATCCACTTACACACCATTGAAACATTGGCGGCCCAGTAATAGTCGTTTAGGCTCGGTAGTGCCAACCCCGCCCTGTCCCTGCTACGCTGCAAAAATCCCCTCCTCACACTCGGGGTCTTCCCGACCCACACAAAACTCATAATACTCTTCTCGATTCTCTTGAAAAAAGCCTTCGTGACCACCACCGGGAGGCACTGAAACACAAAAAGGAATCTCGGGAGGACCACCATTTTAACCGCCTGCACCCTACCTGCCAGTGACAGGGACACCATGTCCCATCTCTTAAAGTCCTCCTCCATCTGTTCCACCAACCGCGTTAAATTAAGCCTGTGTAATGTACCCCAATTCTTGGCTATCTGGATCCCCAAGTACCGGAAGTCCCTTGTTACCTTCCTCAACGGTATATCCTCTATTTCCCTGCTCTGCTCCCCTGGATGCACCACGAACAACTCACTTTTCCCCATGTTCAATTTATACCCTGAAAAATCCCCAAACTCCCCAAGTATCCGCATTATCTCTGGCATCCCCTCCACCAGGTCCGCCACATACAACAACAAATCATCCGCATACAGAGATACCCGGTGTTCTTCTCCTCCCCTGAGTACTCCCATCCACTTCCTGGAACCCCTCAATGCTATGGCCAGGGGCTCAATCGCCAATGCAAACATTAACGGGGACAGAGGACATCCCTGCCTCGTCCCTCTATGGAGCCGAAAATAATCAGACCCCCGTCCATTCGTGACCACGCTCGCCATCGGGGCCCTATACAGCAACTGTACCCATCTGATATACCCATCTCCAAAGCCAAATCTCCTCAGCACCTCCCACAAATAATCCCACTCCACTCTATCAAATGCTTTCTCGGCATCCATCGCCACCACTATCTCCGCTTCCCCCTCTGGTGGGGGCATCATCATTACCCCTAGCAGCCTCCGTATATTTGTGTTCAGCTGTCTCCCCTTCACAAACCCAGTTTGGTCCTCATGAACCACCCCCGGGACACAATCCTCTATCCTCGTTGCCATTACCTTAGCCAGAATCTTAGCATCTACATTCAGGAGGGAAATGGGCCTATAGGACCCGCATTGCAGCGGGTCTTTTTCCTTCTTTAGGAGGAGCGATATCGTTGCCTCTGACATAGTCGGGGGCAGCTGCCCCCTTTCCCTAGCCTCATTAAAGGTTCTCATCAGTAGCGGGGCCAGCAAGTCCATATATTTCCGATAGAATTCCACTGGGAATCCGTCTGGTCCCGGGGCCTTCCCCGCCTGCATGCTTCCAATCCCTTTCACTACTTCCTCCGTCTCAATCTGTGCTCCCAGTCCCGCCCTCTCCTGCTCCTCCACCTTAGGAAATTCCAGCTGATCCAGAAAGCACATCATTCTCTCCTTCCCTTCCGGGGGCTGAGCTTCATATAATCTTTCATAAAATGCCTTGAACACTCCATTCACTCTCTCCGCTCCCTGCTCCATCTCTCCCTCCTCATCTCTCACCCCCCCTATCTCCCTCGCTGCTCCCCTTTTCCTCTGTTGGTGGGCCAGCAACCTGCTCGCCTTCTCCCCATATTCGTACTGTACACCCTGTGCCTTCCTCCATTGTACCTCTGCATTACCCATAGTCAACAAGTCAAATTCTACATGTAGCCTTTCCCTTTCCCTGTACAGTCCTTCCTCCGGTGCCTCCGCATATTGTCTGTCCACCCTCAAACGTTCTTTCAACAACCGCTCCCTTTCCCTACCCTCCTGCTTTCCTTTATGTACCCTGATAGATACCAGCTCCCCTCTAACCACAGCCTTCAACGCCTCCCAGACCACTCCCACCTGAACCTCCCCATTGTCATTGAGTTCCAAGTACCTTTCAATACACCCCCTCACCCTTAAACACACCCCCTCATCTGCCAATAATCCCATGTCCATTTTCCAGGGTGGGTGCTGTTCTTTTTCCTCCCCTATCTCCAGGTCCACCCAATGTGGAGCGTGGTCCGAAATAGCTATAGCCGTGTAGTCTGTCCCCCTTACCTTCGGGATCAGTGCCCTTCCCAAAACAAAAAAGTCTATCCGTGAATAGACTTTGTGGACATAGGAGAAAAACGAAAACTCCTTACTCCTAGGTCTACTAAATCTCCAGGGGTCTACTCCTCCCATCTGCTCCATAAAGTCCTTGAGCACCCTAGCTGCAGCCGGCCTCCTTCCGGTCCTGGACCTCGATCTGTCCAGCCCTGGGACCAGCACCGTATTAAAATCTCCACCCATTACCAACTTTCCTGCCCCTAGGTCCGGGATGCGTCCCAACATACGCCTCATAAAATTGGCATCATCCCAGTTCGGGGCATATACGTTCACTAAAACCACCGCCTCCCCTTGCAATTTGCCACTCACTATCACGTATCTGCCCCCACTATCCGCCACTATGGCCTTTGCCTCAAACATTACCCGCTTCCCCACTAATATAGCCACCCCCCTGTTTTTTGCGTCTAGCCCCGAATGAAACACCTGCCCCACCCATCCTTTGCGAAGTCTGACCTGGTCTATCAGTTTCAGATGTGTCTCCTGCAGCATAGCCACATCTGCCTTAAGTTTTTTTAGGTGTGCGAGTATCCGTGCCCTCTTAATCGGCCCGTTCAGCCCTCTCACATTCCACATGATCAGCCGGGTTGGGGGGCTCTTTACCCCCCCCCCCCCCCCCCCCCTTGTCGACTAGCCATCTCCTTTTTCAATCCAGCTCCTCTCCCGGTTCCCACGTAGCCGTATCTCCCCCCAACGGCGCCCTCCCGCCCCGACCACCCCACCCCATACCAGCTCCCCCTTCTCCCCAGCAGCAGCAACCCAGTTAACCCCCCCCTCCCCGCTAGATCCCTTTCTAGCATATTGCACCCCCCATGTTGCTCCCAGAAGTCAGCAAACTCTGGCCGACCTCGGCTTCCCCCCGTGACCTCGGCCCCCACTGTGCGAGGCCCCCTCCTTCCTGCTTCCCTGTTCCCGCCATGATTACCATAGCACGGGAACAAAGCCCGCGCTTCCCATTTGGCCCCGCCCCCAATGGCCGGCGCCCCCAGCTCCCCATCCTCCCTCTCCCCCTCCCCCACGACATGGGGAAGAGAGAAAAGTTACAGGGTCGCAGGATTAACAACTTGGGAAATCATCTCTTCCCCCATTTCACCCCCCTTCACCCCACATATTCGCCCCACCACTTTGTCCCAAACGTTCTTTTTCTAGCCCGCTTATTCCAGTTTCTCCTCGCCAATAAATGTCCACGCCTCTTCTGCCGTTTCGAAGTAGTGGTGTGTGTTTCCCTTGATGTGTGACCCACAGTCTTGCCGGCTGCAGCATTCCAAATTTAACCTTCCTTTTGTGCAGCACCGCCTTGGCCCGATTAAAGCTCGCCCTCCTTCTCGCCACCTCCGCACTCCAATCTTGATATACGCGGATCACCGCGTTCTCCCACCTACTGCTCCGGGTTTTCTTTGCCCATCTGAAGACCATCTCTCTGTCCTGATGTCGGAGAAATCTCACCACTATGGCTCGAGGAATTTCTCCAGCCCTCTGTCTTCGCGCCGTAACTCGATAAGCTCCCTCCACCTCCAACGGGCCCGTCGGGGCCTCCGATCCCATTAACGAGTGAAGCATCGTGCTCACATATGCCCCGACGTCCGCCCCTTCTGCACCTTCGGGAAGACCAAGAATCCTTAAATTCTTCCTCCTCGCATTATTCTCCAGCACCTCCAGCCTTTCCACACACCTTTTGTGTTGTGCCTCGTGCATCTCTGTCTTCACCACCAGGCCCTGTATTTCGTCCTCATTCTCAGCGGCCTTTGCCTTCACGACCCGAAGCTCCTGCTCCTGGGTCTTTTGCTCCTCCTTTAGCCCTTCAATCGCCTGTAATATCGGGGCCAACAGCTCCTTCTTCATCTCCTTTTTAAGTTCTTCCACGCAGCGCCGCAGGAACTCTTGTTGGTCAGGGCCCCATGTTAAACTGCTACCTTCCGACGCCATCTTGCTTTGTGCTTGCCTTCCTGGCCGCTGCTCTAGAGGATCCACCGCAATCCGGCCACTTTCCTCTCCTTTTCACCTTCCGTGTCCAGGGGGGATTCCCTTCTGGTTTACCGCACAGTGTTTTTAGCCGTTAAAATTGCCGTTGGGGCTCCTATTAAGAGCCCAAAAGTCCGTTCCACCGGGAGCTGCCGAAACGTGCGACTTAGCTGGTCATCGCCGCACCCGGAAGTCCTTTGTTCATCATTGTTAATGTTAAGTGTTGTTTGTAAACTTGAAACTTTTCACGGCCCCATGTCACCACTCCTTTAACACCCCCTGGCAGTTAATGGAACAAGTTTGTCCCCAGGCAACCGTTCAGAGGAACTAGTTTGTCAACAGAAACCAGTTCAGAGGAACTAATTTGTCAACGGAAACCAGTTTAGAGGCACAAGTTTGTCAGCAGACAACAAGGCAACCCCCACGACGACCACATTCTTACCCGCTCTTGCCGGTTGCTCAGGCAGTGGAGAAACGGCACTTGTCCCCGCCCTGCCTGAGGACCCCCCCTCTGGTCAGCTACGTTCGGGTAGAGCACAAATGGCATTGATTACCGTCCTACCCGGGGATTCCACCCATTTCTTACCCGCCGCGGCCCATACGCACCCCATTTTGACACTTTCTGTTCGAAATTCTTTTGTTTGGTTTTGGCAAGCCTTAGGTTGCTTCCGTATGCTATTTACATCCTAAAACACTAGGATGATAGATCGCACAGGCTGCGAGACAGCTCGCACTGTGTCAGTATTTTTCTCGGATGTCTTGTCCCAAATATTTGGTTTAAATAAAAAATGAGGGAGTCACAGATGGTGACCAATTATAAAGGGAAATTGGCAACAAAGGACAGACAGACAGACATACGAGATTTTAAGCAAGACAATAACAGCCTATGGAGTGTTGGCCTTTATTGGTAGAGGGATTGAGTTCCGGAGTCGGGAGGTCATGTTGCAGCTGTACAGAACTCTGGTCCGGCCGCATTTGGAGTATTGCGTACAGTTCTGGTCACCGCATTATAGGAAGGACGTGGAGGCTTTGGAGCGGGTGCAGAGGAGATTTACCAGGATGTTGCCTGGTATGGAGGGAAAATCTTATGAGGAAAGGCTGACGGACTTGAGGTTGTTTTCGTTGGAGAGAAGAAGGTTAAGAGGAGACTTAATAGAGGCATACAAAATGATCAGGGGGTTGGATAGGGTGGACAGTGAGAGCCTTCTCCCGCGGATGGATATGGCTGGCACGAGGGGACATAACTTTAAACTGAGGGGTAATAGATATAGGACAGAGGTCAGAGGTAAGTTCTTTACGCAAAGAGTAGTGAGGCCGTGGAATGCCCTACCTGCTACAGTAGTGAACTCGCCAACATTGAGGGCATTTAAAAGTTTATTGGATAAACATATGGATGATAATGGCCTAGTGTAGGTTAGATGGCTTTTGTTTCGGTGCAACATCGTGGGCCGAAGGGCCTGTACTGCGCTGTATTGTTCTATGTTCTATGTTCTATGTTCTAATAACAGATATTATGCTTGTGTTCACAGAACTCCGGAACCTCAGGAACCCCAGAGGAAGACAAAGAAGATGGAAAGATGAAGACGACCTCCATCTTGTTCACCTGGATCTTAGCAGGATCCCTTCAGTTGCGCGCGGACGCTACCCCCCGACCCCTACCACACAAGCCGTGAATGATTCCCACCCCCGCAATACACAGAACCCCGAGATAGCTAGCCCCGCGACAGCTAACAATACCCCGACCTGGTGTGATAAGTTTATCACCTGGTACTCACTATCATATGTAGTAGAAGCCCTCTTAGTACTGGCGATACTTTGCAGTGTCGTGCAGACACTTAGAGTCAGGAATTGGCGAAAGAGAGCCTACCGCTCTAGCGCCCAGGTATACAGGTTTAGGTCCCCTATTTTCAGATTCCACCAAACCCCCGAACCCCTTGACATGAATTAAAGTGCATCCATTTCTCTTTATGTATTCTGTTGAATAAAGAAATGTAAACCTCTGTGGCTGACTGCCAGGCCAGAGAAATGTGTGTGCTGCTATTTTGTACAGTTTATGATGTTATAGATTATTTTTGATTGTTTTAGTAAGGATAGTTTATTGGGGATAGTTAGAGGTTCCAGTTTTTTTATTTTTCTGTAATGCATGTATTAATGTCACAGCACCCCGTAGAGTTTTCTAATAATGTATGTATTTAAAATGATTTATGTAAAAATGTGTTTCATAGGATAGGGCAGAGTAGAGCCTGATTATGGGTGCCCTGTTTGGTCAGAGAACGAAGACGATGCAGTAATGTGATCCTTCACGCTTCGCGTTGAGGATCACAAGGAGGGAGTGTAGCCATCTGTGATGGCCACGTCCCGATTACAAAATGGACACTTGCAAAGAATGCAGGGAAAATTGGACAATACCAAAAAAGCAAACAGGTGCAAGGTCTGTCTGTTGATTAGCGCTGTAGCTCTCAGACAAGACCGGTACTGAGAACCATCTACATACTAATGAGCCATCCCCGGGAACAAAAGGCAACATTTAGGTAAACAATGCTAAGACAGACATCCTGGCACCAGAGGAGACTAAAACAAAACAAACCAACGGCTACCTAGGACACGCCCAACAATCAGGGAACCCACCCCTCTATTGGAGGAAAATCGATAAGGATGATTTGGAAACGGCCCAAGTTCAAGGCCCGCCCAAAAGCGCGCAAAACCCCTTTTGGGTATAAAAAGGGTTCCGCAAGAGAGAATCTCTCTCTTGGCCTTGGCGCTCAGCGAGGAGAGACCCGCCAAAGCTACGCCAGACCAAGTAAGTTCCAAGTCAACGCACGCTACGAGATAGACGCTCCTAGTTGCTAGCCTGTAAACAGCTCAACCCAGCAGCCTCAGAACCGAGCAACGGCCATTGTTCCTCTGACTGAGTGGGCACCCGAAGCTAAGTATAGGCTTTTAGTAATAGTGATAGTTTAGGTTGTAGAGTTTTATGCATGAGTAGATTTGACTGTGTGTAAATAAATGAGCATTGCTTTTGAACTTACTAACTGGTGTATAGAGTCATTGATCAGTATTCGGTTCTGAACCTTGTGGCGGTGTCGAAAGATACCTGGTGACTCTTGAGCAAACGTAATTAAACAGAGCCAAATTAAGAGACAACAGCAAGTTAGCAACACTTTACAAACACATGATGGAACTTTGAGCAATTTACAAGTAGCCCCCTATATCCACAGTCCACGATGGGCTATGCACCAGCTGTAGCATGCCAATCAGCGCTTTGCACAATTTAAATATTTATATTTTGTTAGCCCTGTTTGACCTTGTATGTTGTAAATAGCTTTCACCCTGTAACTGTTGCCTTACAATGTTACACCTTTGTACTACTAGTTGTCCCAACTTGAACGGGGAAGGTGTAAACTGGGGGATCACGTGGACACTGGGATGACGCGGATACAAAGGAAGTCACGTGTCTGTAGGAGTTCCCGCGGACAGACACACAACATGTCTCAGTATTGTTAACAAACCCTCGTTGTTGTTAGTCCTTTGTTGTCAGTTATTGCAACCTGGTAACTTCTACAATTCTTATTTTTTTATTATTTTATATTATTTTTGCCAAAGGACTTAAATTATGTCATGTCCACCATTAACCCAGATGAGATTGATGAACTTGTGCTGGACCAATTAAGGGATTAAAGTCAGCATTTTATTAATGGCTCTATGTCAGAACGTCAAAGCATTTATTCTCTCAATTATCTGTGAAGAGAAAGAAGAAAATTAATCAGTATTACAAACTCCTAATCTAAATCTTGGGCGAAATTCTCCGTTATCGGCGGAAACTCCGCCGATCGGCGCAAAAAACGGCGCAAATCCCACTTGCGTCACGTCATAAAAATGGGCCGATAGTCTGCGGCCCGAAATGGGCTAGCAGCGACGTAACGGGATCCGCGCTTGCGCAGTGGTTCACGCCGTGCAGCGTCATACGCGCTGCACGGCGTGACGGCTCATAAGGCCGCGCAGCTCCCCCCCACCCGACCGGAACAGCCGACCGCAACACCCGACTTGATGGCTGGCCGTCGCTCAGCCCCGAGGTTCGAGTCACGCGATGTGGAGGCGCTCCTGGATGCGGTGGAGCAGAGGAGGGACGCCCTGTATCCCGGGCACGGCCGCAGAGTTGCCCCACGCCACAGTCGGCGTCTGTGGAGGGAGGTGGCAGAGGCCGTCACCGCTGTGGCCCTAACACCACGGACAGGCACCCAGTGCCACAAGAAGGTGAACGACCTCGTCAGAGCAGGCAGGGTGAGCGTCCCCCATATCCCCCCCCTCCCCCATATCCCCCCTCCCCCATATCCCCCATATCCCCCCTCCCCCATATCCCCCCTCCACCTTATCCCCCATATCCCCCCTCCCCCATATCCCCCATATTCCCCCCTCCCCCATATCCCCCCTCCCCATATCCCCCATATCCCCCTTCCCCCATATCCCCCATATCCCCCTCCCCCATATCCCCCATATCCCCCCTCCCCCATATCCCCCATATCCCCCCTCCCCCATATCCCCCCTCCCCCATATCCCCCATATCCCCCCTCCCCCATATCCCCCCTCCCCCATATCCCCCATATTCCCCCCTCCCCCATATCCCCCCTCCCCCATATTCCCCCCTCCCCCATATCCCCCATATTCCCCCCTCCCCCATATCCCCCCTCCCCCATATCCCCCATATTCCCCCCTCCCCCATATCCCCCCTCCCCCATATCCCCCATATCCCCCCATCCCCATATTCCCCATATCCCCCCTCCCCCATATCCCCCCTCCCACATATCCCCCCTCCCCCATATCCCCCCCTCCCCCATATCCCCCATATCCCCCTCCCCCATATCCCCCCTCCCCCATATCCCCCCTCCACCATATCCCCCACATTCCCCCCTCCCCCATATCCCCCCTCCCCCATATCCCCAAGTGAATCCAGCCCTAACCTTAACCTCTGCAATGCACGCGCAACCGATGGCGTGCATTCATATACCTGCCTAACACTGTTGCCTTTTACCCCTGCCACCACCCCCCCCCCCCAGGAGAAGCGCGCACACAACAATAGGGAGCATGTGAGGACTGGAGGAGGGCCCGCTGATGAGAGGCCACTGACCGTACACGAGGAAAGGGCCCTGGAACTGGCTGGCGGACCTGAGGACCGGGAGGTTGCTGATGCAGAGGTCGGGGCCCCACGAGCAAGTGAGCCACCAACAGCCCGTCCCCATATCCCCCCTCCCCTATATCCCCCTCTCCCGTATCACCTGATCACTGCCTGATGTCTAACCATGCATGCTTCATTGTGTATCGCAGGACCAAACGTCCAGGCACCCATCCCCGCAGATGCAGACCGCCCGCAGGATGCCCCTCGGAGACCACGGGAGACGGAGAGACCCGCACCCTCCAGCATGCGACGCCCGCAGGATGCCCCTCGGAGACCACGGGAGACGGAGAGACCCGAATCCTCCAGCATGCGACGCCCGCAGGATGCCCCTCGGAGACCACGGGAGACGGAGAGACCCGAACCCTCCAGCATGCGACGCCCGCAGGATGCCCCTCGGAGACCACGGGAGACGGAGAGACCCGAACCCTCCAGCATGCGACGCCCGCAGGATGCCCCTCGGAGACCACGGGAGACGGAGAGACCTGGAGCAACAGGGAGACGACACCCCCGTCACGTGCGGGAGCGACCACCCAGCGATGAGGGGGGCAGCCACAGGCCCCCGTCACATCCGAGCCAGGACACCACTACCCAGGACACCACTTTCCAGGACACCACTATCCAGGACACCACTACCCAGGACACCACTATCCAGGACACCACTACCCGGGACACCACTACCCGGGACAGCACTACCCGGGACAGCACTACCCGGGACAGCACTACCCGGGACAGCACTACCCGGGACAGCACTACCCGGGACAGCACTACCCAGGACACCCCTACCCGGGAAGACGAAATACCGGACAGTGACTCAGAGTGGATGGGTGGAGACGAACCCCCCCCCCAAAGTGCCATGGACTCAGAGTGGGACGAAGAGCACGACACAACGCCACTGCTGTCACCAACACCCTCCACCATCGCAGAAACACTCACCACGGTTGGGCACTTTAGTGATGAGGCGTCTGGTACACTCACTGGTGCGCACAACACAGCCGTCCCGGTACAGCAGGTGGAGGTAGGAGCAGCAGAGGGACCGGGCGGTCGGAGGGCAGCCCAGGCCAAGCGAACATCTGCCGCCCAGATGGATCCCGGGTTCCTGCAGTTACCACACCCACACATAGATCCGATGCAACCACCGACACGGAGACGAGCGAATAGGGTGACGGGTGGCTTGCGGCGGCTGCGGTCGCAGGTGGAGGAGTCCACCCGCGTCCAGGAGCTGGGAGTGGTCCCGGTCATGCGTGCCACCCAGGCTGACACCACACGGGTGGCGTCCGCGGTGGAGGCAATGGGTGCGACGGTGTCAGACATGGGGAACGGTTTGCGAGGCCTGGGGCCTTCCGTGCAGGCGGCGTCTGTGGCCCAGGAAATGGCTGCCCTCTCACAGGAGGCCATGAGCCAGTGCCAGCGCCAGATGGCAGAGGCGCTCAACGCCATAGCCCAGTCTCAGCAGGCCATGGCCCAGTCTCAGCAGGCCATAGCCCAGTCTCTGCAGGCCATGGCCCAGTCTCTGCAGGCCATGGCCCAGTCTCAGCAGGCCATCGCTGAGGGCATCGGCGCCAGTGGCCATGTGCGAGCTGGCGTCACACTGTCGCAGACAGGGTTCGACAACCCCCTGGGCTCCATGGCTGCAAACCTGCAGACCCCTGTCGATACCAGCACGGGCCTCCAGGACTGGCAGCGCCAGATGTCGGGGGCGCGTCGGATGGCCAGTCCGTTCGCATCCCCCACCCATGTAGAGGCCTGGGGGCCATCGGGCACCCCGAGGGAGGAGGAGGTGGTGTGGTCCGTCCCGGCTCCCTCTGTAGGGGAGGTCCCGGTACACCGCGACACCTCGGACTCCCCCCCTTCCGTCCCAGGTGCATCGGGTGGGCAACGGGCAGGACAGGCTGGCAGCTCGCCATCCCAGTCGCCCGGGCCGCAGCCTGGCCCATCTAGGCCAGGACGCCCCAGGAAACGGCCGCCAAAGGGATCCAGTGTCAGAGGGCAGGAATCACAGGAGTCCACCTCCAGTTCTGCTGTACCGTCTGGGGAACCACGTAGACGTAGTCAAAGGGCCCGTAAGGCCAAACAATTAGACACTGAGTAAGTTGGCACGGGTGCAGGGCACAGATGAGTTTTAGGCGCTAGGGCACATGCATGAACTCCTTTGGTTATTAAAGTCAATGTTACACCTACCGAAGCTGCCTTTGTGCTCTGTCCAATGTGTGCGGGGGTGTCATGTACGTTGAGCGCAAGTGTGTGTGTGAGGGGTGGTCTTACCTCAGCCCCAGGTGAGTCTGCCCCCTTCCCCCTGGGCCGCCATCAACATCCCCCGGGCAGAGGACGGGACCGTGCGCTGCAGTGTCACAGCCGCATGCAGGGATGGTCCGGGTGGATGGTGGTACTGTGGCCATGGGTCAGACATAGTCCAACGATGTAGAGCCAGGAGCTCATCGGAGGCGGGTTGTCATCATTCTCCATGGCCTGCGATAGACACGCGTCCACCCGCAACTGGGTGAGCCCGGCCCGTTGTGCCGCCGGTGGATCGGCAATTGGGAGTGGGGGGGTGGTGTGCATGCGGGTGGGGTGTGTGGGGTTGGGGAGGGGGGTGAGGGTGCTGGGTGGGTGGAAGGGTGGGGGGTGTGGGTGGTCGGCTGTTGTCATGGTGTGCGGTCTGTGGCCATACTACCCGATTCCCACGCCCATCTAGTCAGTGAAGCGGGCGGCTATCAGCCTGTCCCGTGCCCGCTGGGCCAGCCGGTAACGGTGGACAGCCACCCGTCTGTGTCTACCCCGTCTGCCCTGACCATTGCCCCCATCCCCCTCATCTGGAGAGGACTGGGCCTCTTCCTGCTGCTCCTCCACTCCGCCCTCCTCTGCCTGCGGCACATCGCCCCTCTGCTGGGCTATGTTGTGCAGGACGCAGCACACCACAATGATGCGGCCGACCCTATCTGACCGATACTGGAGGGCGCCCCCAGAGAGGTCCAGGCACCTGAAACGCATCTTCAGCACGCCAAAGCACCTCTCGATCACTCCCCTTGTCGCTACATGGGCATCATTGTAGCGGTTCTCCGCCTCATTGCGTGGCCTCCGTATAGGCGTCATCAGCCACGATCGCAATGGGTAGCCCCTGTCGCCCAGCAACCAGCCCCTCAGCCGGGGATGGCGTCCCTCGTACATGCCGGGGATGGATGACCGCGACAACACGAATGAGTCGTGTACACTGCCTGGGTGACGGGCGCAGACGTGCAGGATCATCATGCGGTGGTCGCAGACCACCTGTACGTTCATCGAATAGGTCCCCTTCCTATTAGTGAACACGGCCCTGTTATCTGCAGGTGGCCGCACGGCGACGTGCATCCCATCGATCGCGCCCTGGACCATGGGGAACCCGGCAATGGCAGAGAAGCCCACGGCCCGGGCATCTTGGCTGGCCCGGTCCACGGGGAAGCGGATGTAGCGGTGCGCCATGGCATAAAGGGCATCTGTCACTGCCCGGATGCACCGGTGCACCGATGTCTGCGATATGCCGGACAGGTCCCCACTCGGTGCCTGGAATGACCCCGTTGCATAAAAGTTCAGGGCCACCGTAACCTTGACGGACACGGGGAGAGGGTGTCCCCCGCCAGTGCCACGCGGTGACAGGTGTGCCAGCAGGTGGCAGATGTGTGCCACGGTTTCCCGGCTCATCCGGAGTCTCCTCCTGCATTCCCGGTCCGTGAGGTCCTGGTATGACTGCCGGGGCCGGTACACACGGGGCGCCCTCGGGTGCCTCTGTTGCCGTGGGGCCGCGACGTCCTCCTCCCCCTCCTCGTCCTGTCGGTCAGGTGTCCCTCCAGCCTGGGCGGCTGCCGCCTGCCCCTCTGCGGCAGCCTGCGCCGCCTCTCTGGCACGCTCCTCCTCCTCCTCCTCCTCCTCCTCCTCCTCATCCAGGGCAACATAGACATGAGCGGCTGCCACCAAGGCGGCCAACATCGCTGGATGATCTGAAAACATGACGACCTGGTGGGGGGGAGGGGAACGACGACATGTCATCATTGCCCATATCCCCTCCTCCCCCCAGCCAGGTGGCATGGACCGCATGGGTCCAACTGTTGGAGGCTGGCACCTGGCCAGGTGGACCAACTCATTTGCCCTCCCATCACCCACCCCGGCACGGACCCCATCCCCAACCCCCAACCTCCACCCCGGCACGGACCCCCTCCCCAACCCCCAACCTCCACCCCGGCACGGACCCCCTCCCCAACCTCCACCCCGGCACGGACCCCCTCCCCAACCTCCACCCCGGCACGGACCCCCTCCCCAACCTCCACCCCGGCACGGACCCCCTCCCCAACCCCCAACCTCCACCCCGGCACGGACCCCCTCCCCAACCCCCAACCTCCACCCCGGCACGGACCCCCTCCCCAACCCCCAACCTCCACCCCGGCACGGACCCCCTCCCCAACCTCCACCCCGGCACGGACCCCCTCCCCAACCTCCACCCCGGCATGGACCCCCTCCCCAACCCCCAACCTCCACCCCGGCACGGACCCCCTCCCCAACCCCCAACCTCCACCCCGGCACGGACCCCCTCCCCAACCCCCAACCTCCACCCCGGCACGGACCCCCTCCCCAACCTCCACCCTGGCACGGACCCCCTCCCCAACCTCCACCCCGGCACGGACCCCCTCCCCAACCTCCACCCCGGCACGGACCCCCTCCCCAACCTCCACCCCGGCACGGACCCCCTCCCCAACCTCCACCCCGGCACGGACCCCCTCCCCAACCTCCACCCCGGCACGGACCCCCTCCCCAACCCCCAACCTCCACCCCGGCATGGAGCCCCTCCCCAACCCCCAACCTCCACCCCGGCACGGACCCCCTCCCCAACCTCCACCCCGGCACGGACCCCCTCCCCAACCTCCACCCCGGCACGGACCCCCTCCCCAACCCCCAACCTCCACCCCGGCACGGACCCCCTCCCCAACCCCCAACCTCCACCCCGGCACGGACCCCCTCCCCAACCCCCAACCTCCACCCCGGCACGGACCCCCTCCCCAACCCCCACCCCGGCACGGACCCCCTCCCCAACCTCCACCCCGGCACGGACCCCCTCCCCAACCTCCACCCCGGCACGGACCCCCTCCCCAACCTCCACCCTGTCACGGACCCCCTCCCCAACCTCCACCCCGGCACGGACCCCCTCCCCAACCTCCACCCCGGCACGGACCCCCTCCCCAACCTCCACCCCGGCACGGACCCCCTCCCCAACCCCCAACCTCCACCCCGGCACGGACCCCCTCCCCAACCCCCAACATCCACCCCGGCACGGACCCCCTCCCCAACCCCCAACCTCCACCCCAGCACGGTCCCCCCCCCCAACCTCCACCCCAGCACGGACGCCCTCCACAACCCCCAACCTCCACCCCGGCACGGACGCCCTCCACAACCCTCAACCTCCACCCCGGCACGGACCCCCTCCCGGCACTCCCCCGGAGCCCAGCCTACTCTAACCACCCCCCCCCCCCCCCCCCCCACCGCACACACACACAAGCCGAGACACACCTCTCCTCAGGCAATCAGTCTGCGGCCACGCCATTTCCTGCCCAGAGCCAACCCCCCAGGCCGTCACTCACCTCCTCGCTGGTCGGCGTGAGCCTGGAGCACCGGGTCACGCCGATGAAAAGGAGGTTTGATTCACGTCGACGTGAACGGTCATCACGTCGACGGGACTTCGGCCCATCCGGAAGGGAGAATATCGGCAGGCCGAAAATCGGCTGCCTTGCGCAGACCCGTGACATTCTCCGCGGCAGCGGTGCCATTAACGCCCCGCCGACTTTTCTCCCTTCGGAGACTTCGGCGGGGGCGGGGGCGGGATTCACGGCGGCCAACGGCCATTCTCCGACCCGGCGGGGGGTCGGAGAATGACGCCCCTTTTCTTTTGATTCTAACTAATGTGTAATTATGTTTTGAGAACAGTTTTTCGGGAGGGTGAATGGAGCAAAAGGATTCAGTTGCAGCAAGTGACTCGATGCTGTGTAACACCTGTGGCAAATCCTACATTGTTCTGTACTTAAAGTGTAAAATGCTCTGTCTAAGTGGAGCAATTTTAAATAAACACACTTCAAATGCATTGAAATTGCTGGCTTCTGAAAGACAATTCACTTTTGTAGCCTGCTAGTTCTAATTTAGAATTCAGACTTGGGAGGGTATCTGAATGTGGAATAGAAGGAAAATGAAGCTGAAATTGTCTTTTGTACATAAACAGATTTAAAAGCAATAAAAGAGGTGACCCTTGGCTGCGTAGTTTCCACTGAAACTCAGGAACTGTGCGAATACAAAAGGTAGACAAATGAAAAATTGGAGTCTTTGTAAAACAATTTGGTGCCTCAGGGCCTGTGCTATTCTGATTGTGAAATATGCATTTGGTGACCTGGAGCTCCTGGCAATCTTTCTGTTAATTTGGAGAGCAATTACTACCTGGTGGTTGTTATGACTGCTTTTCACCCATTCCCTTCAATGGACAGAAAACAAGAATATGTAATCTGATCAAGTAGCTCAGGAGATTTGTATGTAGACTGTGATAAAGCCAGGGGAGTCCAACAAGCTTCTTAAAAGTCCTTTATTTGAGCAACAGCCTCATGCGTGCACAGTTGCCTTTCACCAGGTCCTCATTCCTTTTTAGCTGGCTCTACAGTTGCCTGCCTTTTATGCTAGTGCTGGGTTAACTCAGCCCAATTGAACACCGGGAACAATCATCCCCAGCTGGATGAGTCCTGTGCAAGTTATTACATAGACGGTTGTGGATCATTGGTAATTGCAAAACTGTTTTGGACATGGAAAAAGATGAAGCAATCAATTGATGGTCTGGATCATTTATGCATGGACCTACCTAATCTTAACTAATTTAAATTCAAGTAATAAAATTTGGAATTAAAAGCTAGTCTTAAGAATGGTGACCATGAGTTATCATTGATCTGGTTCACTGTTGTCCTTTAGGGAAAGATATCTGCTGTCCTTACCTGGTCTGGCTGACATGTCTCAATCCACAGCAATGTGGTCGACTCTTACTACCCTCTGAAATGGCCTTTCCCCTCAGAGAAAGAGCATCAAAACAGAGAAACTATTTCTGACATTTGACCAGTAGGATTTAGCACAAATCATCAAATTATTTTGCATAATTATCTCATGTCCCTTACAAGATGGTGAGTTCTCAGGATTCAATTGGCTTCCTCCACCTGCTGCTTTTCCTGTTGTAGTCTGTGGCTCTTGTCCAAAATTTAGACTCTTGAAGTAGACAATTATTGGATAAATCTTACCATTTTTAAAGTTACATTTCAGAGGGCTTGAATGCATTGTACAATTCTGAATCCGTTTTTTATTGACATCTTTCATGTGCAGATGTTGCCACAGATCATTTAGAGCACATGACATTGTAGATTTATGAATGCACTTTTAGGGAAAATAAATATTTTACCTCAATTGTATTAGATAAACATTAATGGCAACTTGCAGTATTAAAATTTGCTGACCATGAAGGCCAATAAACCTTGTTCATGAATCATGGGGGTGGGGGATTAGTTAGAGAGTTACCATTGACTCGCTGTGCCACTTCCTTGTGCATGGTCTTGACTGCTGCTTTAGCAGGTCTCTGACCACTCAGTCCCATTGAGTCATATTGTCC
The DNA here is from genome assembly GCF_047496885.1 of Scyliorhinus torazame. NCBI lineage: Eukaryota > Metazoa > Chordata > Chondrichthyes > Carcharhiniformes > Scyliorhinidae > Scyliorhinus > Scyliorhinus torazame. The sequence continues at coordinate 180,481,188 of NC_092723.1, read as the reverse complement.
TTGTGTATCCTCAGTTCAAGCAATATTCATGTCACATTGTTCAGAGGTTTGAGGCTCTTTGCTTCCTAGTTCCCTGTTGATCCATATTTTAAAATTGTCAAATGCTGGTTCTGTTTAAAGATCATTCAGTCTCTTTAAATTCAATATGTAGTGTCAATAACTGCTTCTTCTGCGCAGCCCCCCCCCCCCCCCCACCCCCCGCACCCCAGTCTCATGTATTTTCTGGGCCTCCCACGATATCAACCTTTTGTTGTCCAGTAATGTATAAATTTGGCCCAGCAAGGTGTGTTCATAACGTGGCCAAATAGGTTGAGTATCAAATTAATAATAATCTTTATTATTGTCACAAGTAGGCTGACATTAACACTGCAATTGTCATGTGAGAGTACCTTTAAGAAAGGGTGTTTATAAATGGGTGTGTATATAAATATCTGTCGTGAGAGTACCTTTAAGAAATGGGTGTTTATAAATGGGTGTGTATATAAATATCTGTCGTGAGAGTACCTTTAAGAAATGGGTGTTTATAAATGGGTGTGTATATAAATTTCTGTAGTTAGAGTACCTTTAAGAAATGGGTGTTTACTACTGCAGTGATGTCAGAGAGTGGGTGGAGCTGGGTTGTCTGTCAGCTTTTTACTTTCGTTTTTGAGCAGGCTGCAGGGTGTGTTTTAGCTTCATTTTCAGAGCTAGATAGCTGCAGTCACAGCAAGAAGGTGTATGAATCTCTCTCCATAATCTAAAGACTAAATCGATCCAGGTGATTTAAAACTAATAACAGTAGTGACTTTAACCTGATGTGCTTCTGGTAAAAGGTGTTTTAAGTCGTATGGATGTTAAAAGGAAAGCTTAAAGGTTTACTTAGTGTTGTCGTCTTTGGGGGTTGTATTTGAATTAATGGTTGCTATGATGTTCACTGTATGTTTTAAAAAGGTTAACTTGAGTTCATAGAATAAACATTGTTTTGGTTTAAAAAATACATTTCCATTTCTGCTGTACCACACCTGTAGAGTGGGCCGTGCACCCCCCATACCACAATCGAGTAAAAGTTGTGGGTCAAGTGAACTCCCATGATACACTTTGGGGTTCTCTAAACCCTGGCCCATAACAAATTGGGGGCTCATCCGGGATAAAAGTCTATTTATTGGATTGACTTAGTGAACTTAAAGACAGTGAGGGGTGAGCATATTGTGGGTGCTTTTCAGGTGTGGTATTTTAGTTTAAGTAGGGAGTGTGTTGTGGACAATGTTTCTTTCAGAGGCTCAGAAGTCTTTGGGGGTGGAGACGGTCACACGCAGTACCTTACGGACAGAGACTAAAAGCAGATTGTTAGATTTGGCAGAAACATTGTAGTTAACATTACCTGACAAAATGCGAAATGATGAGGTAATTATGGCAGTGGCTAAGCATTTAAAGTTGCCTGAGATACAGTTTGACTCATTGGAAATAGCAAAAATTCAGTTGCAAATTAAACAAATGGAACATGAGAAAGAATTAAGGCAGCTTGAATACGAAAGAGAGAGAGAGGAAAGAGAATGAGATAGAGGGGAAAAATAAAGAGAGAGAGAGAGGAAAAAGAAAAGGAGAGAAGAAAGGAGAAAAGAAAGAATAGCCCAGCAGAACAAAAAGAAAGAGAAGGGGAGATACAGATTAGGGAAAAAGATAAAGAGAGAGAATTTGAACTTCAGAAAATGGCCATGAAACATGGCAGTCAGTTAAAATTGACAGACGTAAAGGGAAACGTACAGTTGGATGATAGTGATGAGGATAGTGAGAAAGAGCGTCAAATTCGAAGGCTTGGTGGGAATCTATTTAAATATGTCCAAGCATTGCCAAGGTTTGATGAGAAGGAGGTAGAAGCTTTTTTCATTTCATTTGAGAAGGTGGCTAAACAAATGAAATGGCCACAGGACATGTGGGTATTACTGATTCAAACAAAGCTGGTAGGTAGAGCTAGTGAAGTGTTTGCATCACTACCGGAGGAGGTCTCTGGGACGTATGAGGAGGTGAAAAAAATCCATCTTAGGTGCATTTGAACTAGTGCCTGAAGCCTACAGACAAAGGGTTAGAAATTTGGTCAAACATACATGGAGTTTGAAAGGATCAAACTGAGTAATTTTGATAGGTGGATAAGGGCTTTGAAAATAGACAAAACGTATGAAGCTCTCAGAGAAATTATACTTTTGGAGGAGTTAAAAAATTTAATTCCTGATGTAGTGAGAACTCATGTTGAAGAGCAGAGGGTTAAAACTGCGAGATTAGCAGCAGAAATGGCAGATGATTATGAATTAGTTAATAAATCAAAGCTTGGTTTCCGACATCAGTTTCAGCCTGTGAGAAATACTCGAGTGGTAAAGGTAAAGGTGATCTGATGGAAGATAATAAGGAGAGTGTACCTCAGATTAAAAAAGAAATCCAGGAGGGTGGAGAAGAAATGAAAAATTTCAAATGTTTTCACTGTAATAAACTATGCTATGTAAAGTCACAGTGCTGGTGGTTGAAGAACAGCACTGGGAAGGCTGATGTGGTAAAACAGGATAAGACAGTGGGGTTTGTTAAAATGGTAAAGGAAAGCCCAAGTGAAGCAAAGGAGGTGCAAAAGATTGTACACCCTGATCAAGAGGTGATTGATAAGAAGGTGCCAGGTCTCTTTAAAGAATTTACTTGTGTGGGTAAAGTTTAGTCGTGTATCAGGAGGAGTAGGTAAAGAAGTCACAATTTTAAGAGATACGGGAGCTAGTCAATCTTTAATGGTAAGAGATGAGGAATGATGTCGTTTGGGAAGAATGTTGCCAGAAAAGGTGGTAATATGTGGAATTCAGGGTGAGAGGAGTAGTGTTCCATTATATGAGGTAAGGTTGGAAAGTCCAGTGAACAGAGGTGAAGTGGTAGTAGGAGTAATAGAGAAACTATCTTGTCCAGGAATACAGTTTATCTTGGGTAATGATATAGCTGGATCGCAGGTGGGAGTGATGTCTACGGTGGTTGATAAGCCAGTGGAAAATCAGACAACTGAAGTGTTGAAGGATGAATATCCTGGGATTTTTATGGATTGTGTAGCAATAAGGTCGCAAAGTCCCAGGTTAAGACAAGAGGAGAAATCAGAGAGTGAAGATGAAGTTGAAGTGCAATTATCAGAAACGATTTTTGATCAGATGGTTGAAAAAGAACAAGAGCAGGTGGAGGATGAGGCGGATATTTCTAATTCAGGAAAATTGGCAGTTACAACAAAAAGATATAGTAATAAAATGGATGTATCAGAAAGCATACACGGAAGAGGAATCTGAGTACCAGAGTGTTATTACCGTAAAAGTGATGTCTTGATGAGAAAATGGAGACCTTTACATATGCAGATGGATGAAAAGTGGGGCAGAAGTTCATCAACTAGTATTGCCGGTAAGGTATAGAAAGGAGGTGTTGCGAGTTGCACATGAGGTACCAGTGGGAGGTCATTTGGGAATAAGGAAAACTCAAACTAAAATCCAAAAACATTTTTATTGGCCTGGACTACATAAAGATGTAGTGAAATTTTGTCAATCATGTCACGCATGTCAAGGGAATTCTCAAGCAGTGATAAAACCAGCGCCTTTAATCACCATTCCAGCATTTGAGGAACCTTTTACAAGGGTTCTAATTGATTGCGTAGGACCGCTTCCTAAAATGAAAAGTGGGAATCAATATCTTTTAACTATAATGGATATGTCTACTAGGTTTCCAGAGGCCATTCCAGTACGTAATATTACAGCTGAGAAGATTGTGGAGGAGTTACTTAAATTCTTTGCTAGATATGGACTACCCACAGAAATACAATCGGATCAAGGATCAAATTTTACCTCAAGGTTATTCAAAGAAGTTATGGATAGCTTAGGAATAAAACAATTTGAATCAACTGCGTACAATCCAGAATCACAGGACGCATTAGAAAGGTGGCATCAGACATTAAAGACAATGTTGAGGGCTTATAGTCAAGATTATCCAGAGGATTGGGATAAAGGAATTCCATTCGTACTGTTTGCAATTAGGGATGCACTTAATGAGTCAACCAAATTCAGTCCTTTTGAATTAATTTTTGGTCATGGGGTAAGAGAACCACTTAAATTGATTGAGGAAAAATTGGTGAGTGAGAAATCAGAAATTACATTATTGGATTACGTGTCAAATTTTAGGGAATGATTAAATAGAGCAGGTGAATTTAAAAGTTGCACAAAATGTGATGAAATTGGTAGCGGTTCGTAGTTTTGCCATTGGAGATAATGTTTTAGTGTTTTAGTTTTAGTGTAGTTACGTGAACCTTTAAAAGCAAGGTTCTGTGGACCTTATCAGATTGAAAGTAAATTAAGTGAGGTGAATTATGTGGTAAAAACGCCAGATAGAAGGAAAACTCACCGAGTGTGTCATGTGAATATGCTTAAAAGGTACTTTGAAAGGGATGGAGAGAAAAAGGAGGAGGTTTTAATGATTCTAACTCAAAGTGATGAACCAAATCCAGATGACTAAATTTGACATACCTCAAATTAAATTGGAAAATGAGGATGTTCTTAAAAATTGGGATAAGTTGTTGAATTACCTTCCAGAGGAAAAACGGACTGACCTGAAAGAGTTATTGATATCACGTGGGCAAGTTTGTAGAGATAAATTGGGAAGTACTAAAATAGCTATGCATGATGTAGATGTGGGAAATGCTGTTCCAATCAAAAAAAATCCATACAGACTTAACCCTTTAAAATTAGTACAGGTTATCAAAGAGATTGAGAGTATGCTTAAAAATGGCATAATTGAAGTGGGTTGCAGCCAATGGAGCTCACCCATAGTGATGGTGCCTAAACCAGACAGTGCCCAACGGTTGTGTGTGGACCATAGAAAGGTTAATGCAGTTACAAGAACGGACCCTTATCCTAGCCCACATTTGGAGGATTGCATTGAGAAAGTGGGACAATCAGCTTTTATTTCCAAACTGGATTTACTTAAAGGTTACTGGCAGGTGCCTTTATCCGAAAGGGCGAAGGAGATTTCAGCTTTTGTGACTCCAGATGGTATATACCAATTCAAAGTTATGCCATTTGGCATGAAAAACGCCCCAGCCACATTTCAACGGTTAACTAACAAAGTCGTTTCAGGATTATCCAATTGTGCGGTATACATCGCCGATCTGGTAATTTTTCGCCAGACATGGAAAGAACATTTAAAACATCTGAGGGAGTTATTCGATCGACTTCAGGAGGCGGGTTTGGTCACAAACCTAGCCAAAAGTGAATTTGGAAAGGACCAAGTCACTTTCCTTGGCCATACAATCGGACCGGGTCGACTGGCCCCACGGGATGTGAAAACAAAAGTTATTTGAGAGTTTCCAATACCCTCGACACGACGGGAAATAATGCGATTTCTTGGTATGAATGGATTTTACCGGAAATTTGTACCCAATTTTAGCAGTGTGGTCGCTCCACTGACGGACTTGCTCAAGAAGTGTAACAAATTCCAGTGGACAGCGGAGTGTCAACAGGCATTTGACGGCCTGAAGGCTGTGTTAACCACTGCTCCTGTGTGAGCCATCCCAAATTATACCAAACCATTCAAAGTGGCGGCTGATGCGAGTGCTGTGGGTGTAGGTGCGGTGCTTCTACAAGACGACGATGAAGGGCTAGAGCGGCCTATTGGTTATTTTTCAAAGACATTGAATTCTCACCAGAAAAAGTATTCCATGATTGAGAAGGAGACTTTGAGTTTGGTGCTGGCTTTGCAACATTTTCACATTTATGTGACCAGCAATCCGTCTGACACCGTTAGATATACTGATCATAATCCGTTGACGTTTTTGGAGCGATTCCGTAATAATAATGCACGGATGTTTCGCTGGAGTTTATTGTTGCAGCCATTTCATTTAAAAATAGTACATGTGGCAGGACGAGAAAACGCGATAGCTGATGCTTTGTCGCAAATGTGATGAACAGAAGCAATTTTAGTTGGAGGAAGAAAAACGGGTAAAAAATGGACTATATTATTATAACTGTTTGCGTGTGGTGTTTTTTACTGTGTGCATTTCCTGAAGGATAGTGAAAAGGTGAAAAATGAAACCATCTTGAAGTTGATGGTTTATTTTTTTTTCTTGGGGGGAGGTGTCATGAGAGAGTACCTTTAAGAAATGGGTGTTTATAAATGGGTGTGTATATAAATATCGGTAGTGAGAGTACCTTTAAGAAATGGGTGTTTACTACTGCAGTGATGTCAGAGAGTGGGTGGAGCTGGGCTGTCTGTCAGCTTTTTACTTTTGTTTTTGAGCAGGCTGCAGGGTGTGTTTTAGTTTCGTTTTCAGAGCTGGATAGCTGCAGTCACAGCCAGAAGGTGTATGAATCTCTCTCTGCAATCTAAAGACTGTCAATCAATCCTGGTGATTTAAAACTAATAACAGTGGTGACTTTAACCTGATGTGCTTCTGGTAAAAGGTGTTTTAAGTCGTATGGATGTTAAAAGGAAAGCTTAAAGGTTTACTTAGTGTTGTAGTCTTTGGGGGTTGTATTTGAATTAATGGTTGCTAAGATGTTCACTGTGTGTTTTAAAAAGGTTAACTTGAGTTCATAGAATAAACATTGTTTTGCTTTAAAAAATGTTTCCATTTCTGCTGTACCACACCTGTAGAGTGGGCCGTGTGCTCCCCATACCACAATCGAGTAAAAGTTGGGGATCAGCTGAACTCCATGATACACTTTGGGGTTCTCTAAACCCTGGCCCATAACAAATGAAAAGCCCCTAGTCGTCACACTTGAGCGCTGTTCGGGTACACTGAGGGAGAATTCAGAATGTCCAATTCGCCCAACAAGCACGTCGTTCGGGACTTGTGGGAGGAAACCGGAGCACCCGGAGTAAACCCACGCAGACGCGGGGAGAACGTGCAGACAGTGAGCCAAGTCGGGAATTGAACCCGGGTGCCTGAAGCTGTGAGACAGCAGTGCTAACCACTGTGCTGCCATGCCGTCCATGACTTGTAAATCCTTCTGATCATGCCGATGGTAAGAGATAACATTGGGAGGGACTCCTGGTCAGCCATGTTATGGGGAAAAATTGGAAGCCTTTGTTCTCTGCAATCAGTATTCATAACTTCAGGCTGAAAAGTGTATATCGCCACAGCAACTTGACCTCGTTGGGGGGGGGGGGGGGGCGGGGGGGGGGGGGGGGGGGGGGGGGGGAGCCTGGATGGCTGGTGTGGATCAGATTGATGTCAAGAGTAGAGGGTTCGATCCTCTTTCCGGCTGGGGTGGATTTGGGTCCTGCCTCCATGCTCTACCTGCGGTGCAGGTTGGGGTGCTGTGGATTGGACCTGCCTTCGGACTGTCAACTGAAGAAAAACTGTATAAATTAGTTGGCGTCAAGATTTCTGATGGAGCTGGCACCAGAGTGACTGGGCGTGTGGAATTCCTACACCACTGCGCTTCCTGCTGGATTACAGGACTTGGACGTTTGGCCCTGGGGTTTGTATTGGGGAGTTACCAGCTTCAATGTGGGCACATTGAACTCAGTGGAATCAAATATCCCACCCGCTGGGAGACTCATTGATTTATGGGGCAAGCATGCAGGTTTCAAAGAATCAACATGAGTGAGAACAAAGCTTATCATTGGTCTGCACCCAAAACAATATTGGGGGCTTTGTGGGGAGGAGGGGCATTGTTTTTCCGAAAACAAAGAACAAAGAGAACAAAGCAAAATTACAGCACAGGAACAGGCCCTTCGGCCCTCCCAGCCTGCGCCGATCCAGATCCTTTATCTAAACCTGTCGCCTATTTTCCAAGGATATACTTTCCTCTGTTCCCCACCCGTTCATATATCTGTCTAGATGCATCTTAAATGATGCTATCGTGCCCGCCTCTACCACCTCCGCTGGCAAAGCGTTCCATGCACCCACCACTCTCTGCATAAAAATTTTTCCACGCACATCTCCCTTAAATTTTTCCCCTCTCACCTTGAAATCATGACCCCTTGTAATTGACACCCCCACTCTTGGAAAAAAGCTTGTTGCTATCCACCCTATCCATACCTCTCATAATTTTGTAGACCTCAATCAGGTCCCCCCTCAACCTCTGTCTTTCCAACGAAAACAATCCTAATCTACTCAACCTTTCTTCATAGCTAGCATCCTCCATACCAGGCAACATCCTGGTGGACCTCCTCTGCACCCTCTCTAAAGCATCCACATCCTTCTGGTAATGTGGCGACCAGAACTGCACGCAGTATTCCAAATGTGGCCTAACCAAAGTCCTACACAACTGTAACATGACCTGCCGACTCTTGTACTCAATACCCCGTCCGATGAAGGCAAGCATGTTGTATGCCTTCTTGACCACTCTATTGACCTGCGTTGCCACCTTCAGGGTACAATGGACCTGAACTCCCAGATCTCTCTGTACATCAATTTTCCCCAGGACTCTTCCATTGACCGTATAGTCCACTCTTGAATTAGATCTTCCAAGATGCATCACCTCGCATTGGCCTGGATTGAACTCCATCTGCCATTTCTCTGCCCAACTCTCCAATCTATCTATATTTTGCTGTATTCTCTGACAGTCCTCCTCGCTATCTGCAACTCCACCAATCTTAGTATCATCTGCAAACTTGCTAATCAGACCACCTATACCTTCGTCCAGATCATTTATGTATATCACAAACAACAGTGGTCCGAGCACGGATCCCTGTGGAACACCACTAGTCATTTTTCTCCATTTTGAGACACTCCCTTCCACCACTACTCTCTGTTGCCCAGCCAGTTCTTTATCCATCTAGCTAGTACACCCTGAACCCCACACAACTTCACTTTTTCCATCAACCTGCCATGGGAAACTTTATCAAACGCCTTACTGAAGTCCATGTATATGACATCTACAACCCTTCCCTCATCAATTAACTTTGTCACTTCCTCAAAGAATTCTATTAGGTTTGTAAGACATGACCTTCCGTGCACAAAACCATGTTGCCTATCACTGATAAGTCTATTTTCTTCCAAATGTGAATAGATCCTAAACCTCAGTATCTTCTCCAACAGTTTGCCTACCACTGACGTCAAGCTCACAGGTCTATAATTTCCTGGATTATCCCTGCTACCCTTCTTAAAAAAGGAACAACATTAGCAATTCTCCAGTCCTCTGGGACCTCACCCGTGCTCAAGGATGCTGCAAAGATACCTGTTAAGGCCCCAGCTATTTCGTCCCTCGCTTTCCTCAGTAACCTGGGATAGATCCCGTCCGGACCTGGGGACTTGTCCACCTTAGTGCCTTTTAGAATACCCAACACCTCCCCCTTCCTTATGCCGACTTGACCTAGAATATTTAAACATCCATCCCTAGCCTCAACATCCGTCATGTCCCTCTCCTTGGTGAATACCGATGCAAAGTACTCATTAAGAATCTCTCCCATTTCCTCTGACTCCACGCATAAATTCCCTCTTTTGTCTTTGAGTGGGCCAATCCTTTCTTGTCAACAATTCTTGTCATTCCAAGTTGTTAGATGAGGGACCTGCTAATGACAAAATAAGCAATAAAACTAGAGCCATAAATCATTTAAAACAGTTACTATTCGTAAAAATATCTGTCGGCAAACTACAAGATTTCTTTTTGTTTATTTTTAGGAAATAAACCTACAGCCTACAAACAGTTGTTTCCCCCTGCGACAGATGTTATTTAATCATAGTAATTGTGTTGTGGACCATGTTTGATTAAACTCTAATCTGCTGAGCTTGGGCATGTACAATTGTCAAAAGATAACGAAAGGATCCTTCAGAGTGATTACTACGTTGTGATCTAATTGAGGGCTTTAGACAATATTACCAGCCATGAGAGTGTAGATGAATGGTTTATAAGCATTATCTGAAAAGCAACATTAGATTACTGCTTTGAAAGTAGGTATTATTGCTTTTTAATATATGCTGTTAATTTTTAATGCTGACAGTGATTTTAGGGTATGGACGCTGACTGTCAGCATACTGTGGTTTGAACTTTATTTTTGAGAGCGGCTGGAGTAGCATTGCATGTCTCACAGCACCTCGGGTTCACTTTATTACATTTGGTGGCAGAAAACATTTAAGAACTATGAAAATGCTCATATAATCGGATTTTTAGTGGATTAAAATGTATGAGGACTGTGTGGGACTGTAAGCCCAATTCATCCCTGGTTATTCTTATGAAATTCTCAGGAGTAGAATTTTTTTAATGCCAGCTGTAATTAATAGTTGAAGCTCATAGCCAATATATTGCGTTGATGCACAATAATATCCATATTGAAAGACTATTATGCATTAATCAGCAGTTTACTATTGGGAGATCTTTTTGATATATATTAAGGTCAGAAGTGGGGATGTTTGCGGATGACTGCACAATGTTCAACACAATTCGTGACTCCTCAGATACTGAAGGAGTCCACGTCGAAACACAGCAAGACCTGGGCAATATCCAGACTTGGGCTGACAAGTGGCAAGTTACATTCATGTCACACAAGTGCCAGGCAATGACCATCTCCTACAAGAGAGAATCTAACCATCGCGCCTTGACATGCAATGGCATTACCATCGCTGAATCCCCTCCAACAAAATCCTAGGGGTTACCATTGATCACAAACGGAACAGGACTAGCCAGATTAATACTGTGGCTACCAGAGCAGGTCAAAGGCTAGGAATCCTACAGCGAGAAACTCAACTCCTGACCCCCAAAGCATGTCCATCATCCAGGGAGGGCACGCTAGCACAGTGGTTAGCACTGTTGCTTCACAGAACCAGGGACCGGGTTTGATTCACGGCTTGGGTCACTGGCTGTGCGGAGTCTGCACATTCTCCCCGTGTCTGCGTGGGTTTCCTCCGGGTGCTCCGGTTTCCTTCCACAAGTCCCGAAAGACGTGCTTGCTAGATGAATTGGACATTCTGAATTCTCCCTCAGTGTACCCAAACAGGCGCTGGAGTGTGGCAACTGGAAGATTTTCACAGTAACATCATTGCAGTGTTAATGTATGCCTACTTGTGACACTAATAAAGATTATTATTACAAGGCACAAGTCATGAGTGTAATGGAATACTTTCCACTTGCCTGGATGAGTGCAGCTCCCAAAACACTCAAGAAGCTCAACACCATCCAGGACAAAGCAGCCCGCTTGATTGCTACCTCTTCCACAAACATTCAAACCCTCCACCACTGATGAACAGTGGTACCTGTGTGTACCATCTACAAGATGCACTGTAGTAACTTGCCAAGATTCCTTCGGCAACACCTTCCAAATCCACGGCCACTAGCATCTAGAAGGACAAGAGCAGCAGATACCTGGGAACCCCCACCACCAGGAGGTTCCCCTGTCCAAGTCACTCACCACCCTGACTTGGAAATATATCACCATTCCTTCACTGTTGTTGGGTCAAAAGCCTCGAACTCCCTCCCTAACAGCACTGTGGGTGTACCTGCCACTCAGGGACGCAACGGTTCAAGAAGGCAACTCGCTACCACCTTCTGAAGGACAACTAGGGATGGGCACGGCCTGATGCTGAGCCTCTGGTACAGGGTTACCCTGCGCTGATGGAGACATTAGGGAGTGGCCAGGGCATTCAGAGGGAGATGTCAGCGACACTCCAGCAGGTCCCTAGCCGATTGGAGGAGTCCCAGAGGCTACGGGCGCAGGAGATATTGCCGGCAATACATGGCACTGAGGCCAACACTGCCAGGGTGGCGACTGCAGTGGAGAGCCTGGTGCACGACATTGGCAGCATTTGGGAAGGTGTCCAAGGCATGGCGCAGTCGATGACAGGCACGGCTGAGAGCTTGGTCAGAATGTCCAACACGCTGGGGGATGTTACCCAGTACCAGGCTGGCCTTGATGAGGTCCTGCGGGAGATGTCCCCATCCAAGATTGGAATGACAGAGGCACTGCAGAACTTGACCCAGTGTGTCGGCACCTTGGTGCAGATATTGGGGAGCCGCTAGGACTGGCAGAGGAAATGATGCAGGGGCAGCTGGTGCTCGAACCAGCTGCCCCTCTGACCCGAGGTGAACCCCCAGTCCCTATGGGCACCGACCAGGAGGAGAGGGCACCGGGTGCCAACCCAGGCCTGGCCCATGGAGTGGGGATGGTGGCTGCCAGCTCCCCTAGGTTTCACCCCTCTGATGAGGCTGCGTCTCAAAGTCAGCACATGGGACACAGTGACATGGCTGTGCATGTGTCGTCGGCAAGTGCGCCAAGGACCATGGCCCCAGAGCCCCCAGAGGCTGCCTGCCAGGGGCATCAAAGGCCACAGGACGAGGTAAGCAGCTGGCTGCCTCCACCTCAGATGTGCATCCTGGGGACACACGTGGACTTAGCGGTAGAGCTAGGAAGGTTAAGCACATTGAGGATCTCTGAGGGTAGGGGAGAGAGGGTATTGGGGGGGGGGTAGGAAGGGGGTGAGGGGGTGGTGAGGAGAGTGGGATGGCACCATCGGGAAAGTGGGGAATTGTTGGACACCTGTGACACATTGAAAACCCTTGGCCCACCTCTCCAGGTATATACCCCCCACCCCCCCCCCCCCCACTCCACCCATAGCACTTCCCCACCGTCTGACCGTGGACATGTCCCCGGGGCAGTGTCCCATTCTTGTTCAGATGTTGGCTCCTGCCTGAGTGGTGTTGCCTCCCGCAGTGTTCAAGCACAGTGTCCAGGCATCAAGGTGTGATTTGGGTGCTAGGCAATGACTCTCACATGCCACATGTGAATCCACTTGGCTCACTTAACCATAATTGCCAATTCCCTATTAGCCTTCAGCCGCACGGCCACACGGCCAGAGGCCTTGACAGTCGGTGGGGGTTATGGGTGGTCGGTGGGGTAGACGGGCAGGGGCTGTGGTTGCCCCTGGAACAGGTACACATGGTCCAGGGATTGGCATGGTGGTGATGTGCAGGTTTGCCCCCCCAGCACCTCTCCCCTATCCCTTCCCCACCCCTGAGGATGGTGCCCCCCACCCCCAGCTGAGGGTCACCCACCCCTCATCTAGCACAGGGGCAGGAAGCCCAGCACCCCCGGACTCTTTGCCTGTGGGAAAAGATGGCTACTCACCTCCTCGGTTCCCCGCAGAAGCCCTTCCGCCAGATTCACGTTGTACAAAATGAGTACTAATCGGCGCCAGTGTGAACACTTGCTGGGAGGCCTATGAATTACGGGAGGCCGTTAATTGTATGGAAATAGGGCTTAAGTGGTGAGAATTGCTTTCTCGCCACGCTGCTACGAGATCCTGATTTTGCTTTTGGGAGTGGGCCGGTTGCATTGCAAACTGGCGCAGGGTGCGGTTCTCGTTTTCGGCCTCTTTCACTATTCACCGGCCTCGTTTCGCTTGAGCGAGAGTGCAACGAGGCCGGACAATCGCGTCCTTTGTGTTGCCTGCAGGAAAATAAATTTCGGCACCAAAAGGGATTCATTTCCCATTCCACGTTTGGAGGATTTATTGAAAAGGTATGGAATTATGTCTATGACGAGTTGCTGAAGAACTGCGACTGCCATAAGGCAGAAGCAGTTCTGTCATGTGATGCATCACCCAGTGGTATTAAAATTACTTCTGCAGATAAAAGTGCCAAGATTTGGAGCCTGTTCATTTTTGACCGGACACAATGCCTGCAGCTGCACGCTTCCTTGGGATAACAAGTACTTGGCTACTGGAGATGACAATGGTGAAATCAAGATCTGCAGGGTACAAGATCATTGTTAACTTCATATTTTGTCAGAAGAATCAGAGAACATGGAGGCTGGGTTACAGATCTTCACTTTTCTCACAACAGTAAGACGTTGGTCTCTACTGATGGCTCCATGAAGTGGTGGGATCGGAATACTGGAAAATCACTGCAGACATTCTACACGAAGGGGACAAACCTGAAGTCCACACATGTTTCATCTGACTACAAGACCTATGTCATAATATACACACAAGTATATGATGGTGCACAGACTGACAGTGAGTGACACAGAGGATGACCAATGAACATACAGAACACAGCAGCCAATCACCAGACAGGACACGGTCACTATATAACCAGGGGGCACTAGTTTTCCCGCTCTCTTGGGATGCAGCCTCTGAGACAGTCAGAGCCTGTGAGCAGCAACTAGAACATCCACCATGTGGTAGTAAGATAGTCTGGTCAGGTTAGCCTCAGGTCTCCATTCAACTCAGCATAGTGTCAACCCACAGTTCAAGCAGGTTTAATAGTTGAGAGTTTAACAAAATAGAGTTGCATCTCTGCAAGTGTTGGAAACCTGTCTCTCTCTCTCTGCTACAGTAAACGCAGTCCTCGCAGACCCAGCTTACCCAACACATCAACCTATATAACTACTGATAACGATGGAATACTCTACATATTGAAAATATTACATAAAACCCCTTAATCTGAAGAAACAAAAGAAAAGCTTTTGTGGTGTCGCTGGAAGAGAGAATATCATTGCTGAAGCACCATCAAGGTTGCAAAAGAACCTTGTGGACCTTATTTGTAAACACTTTGGGGCATATTTCATGTTATAATGCATGTTTTTGATGTTTGTAATTTTAGATAAGGTAAAACTGATAAGACGTAGTTGAGAAATGGAATTGTCTTTTAGTTATGACACTTCATTTCTAAGAAATGGGGGAGGTGTCGGAAGTTGGAATGAAATGAAAATTAAAGAATTGGATTAAAAAAAAGAAGCTGATAGGGATTTCGCTGCACTGAGGACTTGAGATGCAGATTAGCCTAGTAGCAGGGTGAAACAGATGCTTTGTAAGCCAAGTGGAGACTCGCAGTCTTGGGACCTAGATCATGGCCATGGCCACCCAGATGAAAAGCAGAGCTCTCAGAGAGAATCAAGCTGTTATGCAGAAAGAAAACAGCTGAAGTCTTGTGTGTTAGACCCCCAAATATTCTGCTCTAAACTAGAAGAAAGGTTTCCTAAAATAAAGCTATAGGTCCTTGGAGATAATTATCTGCTGGATTTGGCTCATAGCGTTAAAACCTATGGGATGTTGTTTTGGGGGCGGTGCATACTCTGAGTTTAGGAAAGTAGATAGATTTGGATTATGGGGTGATCTAAATATACTGTCTGGGTAACTAAATGTAAAAGTTGTTCTGTACTGTTGCCTTTCTTGTGTGTTTTGAAGTGAAAAAGTGCTTTGTCATTTGCATTACATCTACATTAAGACTGATCCCTTTCCTCACTGGCTTTCATCTCACATCTTTTGCAAATCGTAGAAGTAAATATTTAAGAACCGACATTTCAAGTTTCTCTTCTGGCATTTGGATGCCCTTGCATTGAATATCAGCAGGGGTTTTAACAGTATTATCAGACGTTAGGACCATATGAATTCAGTTCATTTGAATCTGACTCACGTGGGGGCCAATGATACTGTGAGGTAGCCTGGTGGTATTGTCACAGGAATAATAATCTAGGGAGCCAGTGTGATTCTCTGGGGTCCTGGGTTTGAATCCCACCAGGACAGATGGTGAAATTTGAATTCAGTAATAATCTGTAAGTATTGTCAATTGTTATAAAAAAGCAATCTAGTTCACTAATATCCTTTAAGGAAAGAAATCTGCTGTTCTTACCTGGTCTGGCGTACATACGACTCCAGATCCACAGCAATGTGATTGACCTTTAATTGCCCTCTGAAAGGAACTCAGTTCAAGGGCAATTAGTTATGGGCAATAAATGCTGGCCCTCTACCTGTCTTATCGCAGATATCAATGGAGACGTCACGTGCATAACATTCAACAGTAGAAAATTAACCATTTGAAGGCTAAGTGCTTGCAGAAAAGACCTTGATTTCTTTCTGAGATAACTCGATTTGCAGAGTTATCATTGGAATTAAAAAAAAAAATTACTGCCAGTTGGAGAGAAGTCACATAACCAACTGTCATGGGAGTGTCTCTTTAAGAAACGTTTTTGTCTTATCACATGGCTTCAGTGATGTAATTTTGTGGGTGGAGCTGGGCAGTGGCTGTGAGGTTTTTTTCAGTCTCAGTTTGGATTCAGACAGAGAAAAGAAGTGTTTTGGTCTGACTCTATTTTCATTTTAAATATCTGTCCCAGCAAAACAAAAACCTTTAGCTGTGGCTTTGTTAACTTAAAAGATACAGGGCTGGATTCTGTCACGCAGCAGGATTCCCACTTACTGGCCACCTAACGGAAGTCAGGTGCTTTGCCACGGTGACATTTTTCTGTACTTTCAGTTTAGTTCTTCTGCGTTTAATTCTTGATTGCCAATTTCTCCCCCTCCAAGCTGCAAAGGCTAAAATATATTTTAAAATTATTTTCCAGCTTTATGAAAATTGAAGCAATGTTTTCTCATATTAAGTTTGGACTTAAGTCCTTCAAGGGGAGAATGGTGACCAGATTTTCCACATCTCCCATTGAGGTGGCTCTGAGTGTATGATCAAATATACACAGAAAGCTCATGTAAAATGTTCAAATGAGCAGACCATAGTCAACTCATTGTGCATTCGGCTAGCTTTCAATTGGCCGCCCTTTAAAGAATATCAGCGTTTAAGAGCCATTAGAGCGTTAGGCGATTTCTTCCCCCCCCCCCGCGGACATCAGAATGGTGTATACAAAGACCCCTCCCACCTGGGCTATTCTCTCTTTCAACGTCTTCCATCGGGCAGGAGATACAAAAGTCTGAGAACATGCACCAACAGCTTCAAAAACAGCTTCTCCCCCGCTGTTACCTGACTCCAGAACGACCCTCTTATGGACTGAACTGATCTCTTCACACATCGTCTCTACTGAGTAGTACTGTACTCCGTATGCTTCACCCAATGTCTGTGTCTATGTATTTACATTGTGTATTTATGCATGTCCTATGTTTTTCATGTATGGAATCATCTGTCTACACTGTACGCAGAACAATACTTCTCACTGTACCTGGGTACACGTGATAATAAATCAAATTCAATTCAATTCAATAGAAATCTGAAATATTCCTTTCAACTGATTTTGCATGTCGACATATAACAAAATAAAGCAGAAAAGCTTTGGACCGAATGGTGTAGGGTGTTTCAAGATGACATAGAAACACAACAAGTTTATCAGATTATGCTCAGATTATTGCTTATTCACCTCTACTGATAGAACCAGAGATACTCTGCTCTATTATAACACCCAGTAACTGTTTCTATCCCAGATCTGGAACACAGGCTTCAGCCTGAAGGGTCAATTTTCTGCAGCAGAGTTGCCCCATCTTCCTTCTCCACAGCTGTTTTCATTGAAATAACTGTGTCAGGACCGGAGTGCCGGTGAATGGATGAGGAAAGGGATCAGTGAATTTAACTGTTTCTGAGTGGCCCAAGAAAATTTATTGCAGTTATTCCAGTAATCAGTTTTCGGTATAAATTGGATATTTATTTTACTCAAAATTTGTTATGTATATGATTACCAAACAGAAATACACTCACAGGGCTAAATCGCTGGCTTTGAAAGCAGACCAAGGCAGGCCAGCAGCACGGTTCAATTCCCGTACCAGCCTCCCCGAACAGGCGCCGGAATGTGGTGTCTAGGGGCTTTTCACAGTAACTTCATTTGATGCCTACTTGTGACAATAAGTGATTTTCATTTTCATTTCATTACTAGGGGCTGGTTTAGCACAGCGGGTAACCAGCTGGCTTGGAATGCAGAACAATGCCAGCAGTGTGGGTTCAATTCCTGTATCAGCCTCCCCGAACAGGTGCCGGAATGCGGTGACTAGGGGCTTTTCACAGTAACTCCATTGAAGCCTACTTGTGACAATAAGTTATTGTTATTATTATTTGAAATTGTGGAATATTTATGAGAAAAAGATAATGAGTAATATGGTCCAGTGGAGAACTCTTATCACGAAACACACTGGGGTGTCCTGAAATAATTACAAAGCAGAAATGTCATGAAATGGCAAGTGCAATCTTTGAGCAGTTTGGAACAGTTAACTGCAACCTAAAATAGCATCACTGCCTTGAAATGGCTGCCAGATATTTATTTCTTGTTACAGGATAGAGGTGGCATTGGGAGTTTATGAGTTGATAATAAAACACTTCTGGGTTACAATCATTTTGCTGAATTATACCTTGAGCAGAGGGAGACTGGCAGTGAAGTTGCAGGAACCTGCCAACCAAACAGGTGCCATCAATGGCCACTAATTTATTTTTCAAGCAGCAGTACAGTGAAATTGTCAACCACACCATGCTCCTGTTCCGCTTCGGGTTAAAATTTTTTTTTTTTTAGAAATTTAGAGTACCCAATTATTTTTTCCAATTAAGGGTCAGTTTAGCGTGGCCCATCCACCTACCCTGCACATCTTTGGGTTGTGGGGGTGAAACCCACGCAGTCACGGGGAGAATGTGCAAACTCCACACGGACAGTGACCCAGGGCTGGTATTCGAACCCGGGTCCTCAGCGCCGTAGGCAGCGGTGCTAACCACTGTGCCACTGTGCTGCCCCCCTCGTTCTGCTTCAGTAGGAAAGGAGTTAAGAGTTCTATACTGACTGGTACTCTGCTTATGTGTTGTGCACACATGTGGCAAACATATTAGTTGAGTGTGTAGTGCTGGGCTGAATGAAGCACATTCACCTTGATTGTCATTTGCACTACAATGGCGATAGTACTGTCCAGCTGAGTAGTACTTGCAGTACGACTCAAAGCCACAACTCTCTACCCGCTGAGTCAGAGACTGCGAAAGCATTTGCACTTCATCATTATCAGGGAGGCGTGTGCCAAAGATTGTGCAGATGTTTTCATTTTGTGGCAGATCAAAAATCTGACAGCTTAACAATTCTATTAAAATAGCAGACATACCATGAATTTGTTCACTCAACACACAGTTTTCTCAGTGAGCTCACAAAAAAATCTTCATTTGGGAAATTACAGTTCCACATTCTCCCCGTGTCTGCGTGGGTATCACCCCCACAACCCAAAGATGTGCAGGGTAGGTGGATTGGTCACGCTAAATTGCCCCTTCATTGGAAAAATAAAGCAAAATTGCAATTCTTTCAAGCAATGGTAACGTCACACCATGCTGTAGCGTAGGAAATAATAATTTAACATATATTGTAATTAATGTTTTTACGATCTATTTCCTCCATTGTAATTTTGATTTTAAATTTATATTCCCTGGATTACAGTTTCAGATTTCCAATTATTTTGATGGATACTGCCTTAAACAAAAAGAGAGCAAATAAAACTTGAAACCACAAACCAAAACGTGATTAAAAGGGTCGATAACGCACCCCAGACCCTGCGGGGCCAACCAGACATGGAAGGCCTCGATGGTGCCAGTGACACTGGCCGCGAATGCAGCCGCGGTAGAGAGGCAGACAATCAGGTCGGGCGACCTCCTCTGTCGCCTTTGCCTAGACCAATTGATGGCAAGTTTGGCCAGGCCCTGAAGCAGTTCATGAGGAGATCCTCCTTCCTTCCCTCCCCTCTCCGCACCGGCTACCCGAAGATCAGGAGCATTGGGCTGAAGTGCAAACAAAACTGTAATAAAATGTTTTTCAAAAAACTAAAAATGGGGTGCAGTCTAAAACCACTTACATATCAGATTTCCATTAGTCACTGAGTACAATTAGTTTCAGGTTTCTAATTCCAATCTACAGGTTAGGGACTTTGCACGAAAGGTCTGGAGTGGGTTCCCTAGATAACATGCTCAGCAGGAGGTGGCACATGACGCTCGGGCATCTGATCTTCCTGCCCTGGCGCCTGGAGACAACGTCCGCATTCACCTACCAGAGGGTGGCTGGTCGGCAACTCCCGAGGTTCTCCGCCGCGTGGCTCCCCGCTCGTTCCTGGTTCGCCTGCCTGATGGCTCCATTCGCCGGCGTAATCGGCGGGTCCTTCGGCCGCTTCCACGCTCGCTACGTGATCATGCACCGGTGCCACGCCCTCCTGTTGTCCCTGATGTCGACTTCGTTGAGCTTCCTGCCACTCTGCTTATTCCCCTCTCGCCCGTGGCCAGGCCCATTCCTCAGCCGGTGGATCCTGACCCACCCTTGAGGCGGTCAACCCGAATTCGTCGCCCACCTACTAGGCTGGACTTATGAGCCTGTTTGCACATTGGATTCACTGAATTATTTTGCAATACTGTTAACGTGTTTCTTTCTTGTCATTCCAGAAGTTCTCTTTCGAAATTTGATGATTGCACTTGTTTTGTTCGTGGTACAACCTCGTTGCTATGTTGCACCTGACACCTTCCTATGTATATAGTTTAGCCTCATGTACATGTTGTAAACATTGCTCACACATACTCAGATGCACTCAGTACACACCAATATGTATTACCATGTAGGCACATATCCTTGTGAAAAGGGGGGATGTCATGATACCCATATTAACATATCATGGTGCAATCAACACACACACTGATGGACAGGTAGTTGGACCAATCAACACACACACAACATCGCAGCCAATCACCAGTGAGAGCACACACACTATAAAACAGGGAACACCACAGTTCCTGCTCATTCTACCAGGAGATAGCTCAGAGCACAGAGCTCACAGCGTGCCACTCAGACATAGTCCATGTGCTGAGTGCCTCACCAAGATAGTGATAGGGCTGGGTCCACAGGTTAACTGGTGAAGTACGAACCACAGCCAGAAGTTAATAGTTATTATTATGCAGAATAATAAAACAGAGTTGTACCATCCACAACCGTGTTGGTTCGTTTGTGTATCGCAACACCCAACACGACAGAAACGACGGGTCAGAATACAGGAGGAGATAGAGAACTGAGTGGCAATCTCTCGCACAACGTCAGCAAAACTGAGCTGATCATCGACTTCAGGAAGCGAAGTGTTGCACACACCCCTGTCTGTATCAATGGTGCTCAGGTGGAGATGGTTGACAGCTTCAAATTCCTAGGTATGCGCATCACCAACAATCTGTCCTAGTCCATCCACGTCAACATGCGACCAAGAAAGCACAACAGCGCCTGTACCTCTTAGGGAAATTAAGGAAATTCGGCATGTCCACAACGACTCTTACCAATTTCTATCGATGTAACATAGGAAGCAACCTATCGGGCTGCATCACAGCCTGGTAAGGTAACTGCTCGGTCAAAGACCGTAAGAACCTACACAGCCCAGTCCATCACGCAAACCCGCCTCCCATCCATTGACTCTGTCTACACCTCCCACTGCCTGGGGAAAGCGGGCAGCATAATCAAAGGCCCCTCTCACCTGGCTTATTCTCCCTTCCAACCTCTTCCATTAGGCAGGAGATAGAAAAGCCTGAGAACACCCACAAATAGATTCAAAAATAGCTTCTTCCCCACTGTTGCCAGACTCCTGAATGGCCCTCTTATGGACTGAGCTGATCGTTCTACGCATCCTCTTTACAGTTGTAGCAACATACTGTTTACGTCACGCGTGTCTATGTTTATGCATTTTCATTGTGTATCATCATGCATTTATCGCATCTTCTATGTTTTCATGTATGGAGCGATTTGCCTGGACTGTACACAGAACAACACTTTTCACTGTCCCTCGGTACATATGACAATAAATCTGAATCTAAACCTACTATTTTAACCAGCATGCCACAGTTTTATTGGGAATTGGCAGTAAAATCAGGGCAGATATTTTTTTCCTGGCCTACTGGTCAGCTTGTTTTTGAACATTCACATGAAAGTCGCATTCAGGCTTCATAAATACACCCACCCACTCCCCTGCTAAAATAAAGAAGATGGACGGATGATGGGAAGGTTTGCTGAGACGAGTGCAGCTTAGGAACAAAGTACATACCTGAAAGTTTGGTGAGTGGGGAAGTTTGGGAGGGGGTGGGGCGAAGGAGGTGTTTTTTCCTTTTACTTCTTCTACCTTTGTCACCCTGTAAGAAATTGGGGATGGCCTCTCTGCACCCCGACGCCAAAATCGGGCCCAGCGCCGGTTCGCCGATTCTTCGGGCACCAAAGCGGCGTCACCGAGGAGTACAACGTGCCGCCGGGGGCCATTGCCAGAGGCTCGCTCAGCAATCCTCTGCTCCTGACCGGCCATGTTCCCAATGGCGGGGAACTGACCTGCTATTGCCGGTCGGGATATTCGCCTGGTCGGTGGCGGGCGGATCGGAGGCCAGGGGGTGCTTTATAGGCGGCCGGGGATTGCGCGGGGTTTGAGGGTCGGGTGCGTGGCCGACCGGGGGGGGGGGGGTCTCTTTTCTGGGTCTGGCTCCGCGATCCGAGTCCGCCATGGCCGCTGGAGACCGCTGCCGTGCGTATGCACGGCCTCTGACCCGGAAGTGCGGGGGCCCGTATCTGCTGCAAAAGCTGCGAGATTTACTCCGGGGTCCTGCTAGCCCCCTGCTGGGCTAGGAATTAGTGGTCCTTTCACGCCAGTTTTTCTGACGTGAAACCCCACCGTTTTGACCCCGGCCTGGGCACATAGTCCCAATAATGGAGAATCCAGCCTTTGGTTCTTCCTCTCCAACAGGGAAAGGAGTGAGTGGTTAAGGTCTATTTCAGTCCTAAGGTTTAAAATAGTATACAAACTAGTGGTGAAATTAATAAAGTATATAAAAAAGCAACATAAATAAGTGAATAATAGAATTAAGAAATTCATTAAAACACATTCAGAACAGGTGAGGTGTCAACATTTCAGCCTGTGGGAGCTCCTGGTCATTGTGATCACGGACAAACTCATCCGCAGTAAGTGTTTGCAGATCAGGGAGCTTTGGGTCAGAGTCACATGCAAATTGGCAAAGGGTACATAAAATGAGAGAGTTGAATATGTGGCTCAAAGACTGATGTGGAATACTGGCACAAGTAACCGGAAAAGTGGGGGGGTGGTGGTGGTGGAGGGGGGTGGGGGCGGGGGGGGGGTATCATTGGGAAGGGGCCGCTCCGCAGTGCGAGTCCACTGTGTTGCACGGGGCAGCCGATATGCGCATGCGCGGATGCCCGACAGGAAGTGCGGGGCCCCGTATCGGCAGGTAGGGCTCCGTGGAGCACTCCGGGGCCCTGCCAGCCCCCTTCAGGTAGGAGAATCACACTGGACTTTCTTCTGGAAATTCCAGAGTGAAACACCCGCGTTTTGACGCTGGAGTGGGGACACGACCCCATTATTGCAGAATCCCGCCCAAGAAGTCACTTGTGGGCATTGTGTGCCGGCATGTCCATGGTCCGCACCATTGTGTTGACACCTTCGGCGATGATCCTCAGTGACTGGGACAAGCTCCGCAGCGCCTCGGCCATTCCCATCTGAGAGCGGGACATGTCAGGGGCTGGTTTAGCACAATGGGCTAAGCAGCTGGCTTGTAATACAGAACAATGCCAGCAGCGCGGGTTCAATTCCCGTACCAGCCTCCCCGAACAGGCGCCGGAATGTGGCGACTAGGGGCTTTTCACAGTAACTTCATTTGAAGCCTACTTGGGACAATAAGCGATTATTATTATTATTATGTCCCGCAACACCTCATCAAGGGTGACATCGCCCAGCATTCTGTCAAGACCCTCAGCCGTGGCAGTCACCGAGTGCCCGACGCCTTGGACACCTTCACTAATGGTGCCAACGCCGTGCACCAGACTCTTCACTGTGGTCGCCAGCTGAGCAGTGTTGGCCTTGGTGCCACTCATTGCCGATGCCATCTCCTGCACCCGTAGCCTCTGGAACTCCTCTGAGCGGCTATGGATCTGCTGGAGTGCTGCTCAACCTTGTTAGCGGGAGGCTAGCGGCAAATCGGCTGGCGAGCCTCCATTTGCAGCGAGAAGCCTGTGAGCCCTCGGTAAGTGGACCAAGGAACGTTGAATAGCGTTGCCAGTCTCATGGGGCCGAGCACCGGGAAGCTCGCAGCCATCCCCGCTCACTGCAACCCTTAGAAATCTTTCCGGAGGCGCGATCTTCCCAAAAGGAAACAAAGGCCCGAGCGATCCAAGTGCCGAGAAGCACACGGCTATTCAACGCGACCTGCTTTGAATAAGGGGCCTGAACGGGAAAGCGCAGCCGAGGCCACACATAGCCCCGTCTTCTACAATGGGGAGCTCCACTCGCCGGGACTCCACATTGTAGCGCGAGACACGGACGCTATTTTTAAATGGTGTCCTGATCTCCATGGCCCTGAAAAGAATCCCCGACCACCCGGGTCTCCCGGCTTTCACCGACACAGCATGCCTGGCCGATCGTGCCCTTGGAATTATTTTAAGCGCTGGGGAGTTGAACTCAGAGATCGGGCCGCCATTTTGAAAGGGTGCCCTGATCTCAAAGAGAGCTTGTGGTTCCCCACATCCCCCCACCCAGGGGCAATATCACCCCCCACACACATGGCCACTTCCCCACACTCCCCAGGTGAGGACACCCCGCTACGGGGTCCCGGGAAGGGGCCCCCTCTTCAGGCCCCCCCAAGCCTCCTTTCAGCATCCCCTCTCTTACAGGACTCCCACCCGTCAACCCCCCCCCCCCCAAACTCATGGAGGCGCTTACTTACCTACTGTGCACATCCCCCACCCTTCAAACCCCCCCGTCCACCCTCATTTCATGGACATGGCCCCCCTCAGCCCCTGACCCTTGGCAGTGCCACCCTGGCCCTTGGGCAGCCTTGCACTACTGCCCTGGCACCCAGGCAGTGCTCCTGCCGGCTTGGCAGTTCCATCCGGGCACCTTTGCAGTGCCAGGAGAATCGAGGGAAGCCGGTGGATATCGGGCAGCTAGGCCGTGAGTAGGTTTGAGACCTACCTCCACGAGCAATATTTGGTCCTGCCCCTTTTGGGCGGAGTTCCGACTTTGGCATCTCGCGGGTCGACGGTAAATCCTGCGAAATGTGGAGGCTGCCGGGATGCCCGCTGGAGGGCTCTCCCGGGATTCTCCGGCCGTGTTGTACTCTCACTCCAGCGCAATGCGACAAGAGAACCGCGCCCAGAACCTTTGAATACCTTTGAGGCAGAAGTAGCCATGACAAGCAAGTGCGGGAAAACCTAGGGGGGGTAGCCAGGAATGTGAAGTTGAGGTTAAAATTAGATCGGCCATAAAATGACAGAGCAGGTTTGAGGGGCCGAGTGGCCGAGTTCTGCTCCTGAATCGTATGTATATTCATATAAGCTCTACCGAAGGCTAATTATAACTGTAAAGTGGTGTATTTACAAAAAATACACCATTGTATTGAATTCCTTTTTGACTGGTGTCTACACAATTTCGCTACATGATTAGGGTTGAAGATGGAGAGGATAGTATCTGACTGGATATCATCTTCAAAAGGCAGAAACATCATTTACTCGGTGAGCCCGAGGAGCTACTACTCTCAATGTTGATACATTTTTCAGAATGCTCTGTAAAGTAGCTTTGCTAGCTATATGGCACCTACAGTAGTTGGTCAATACAAATCAGAGCATCCAAAGAATTCAATCTTACTGCTTTCAGAAGAGTTGGTGTAAAAACTGAAGCACTGCTAGTGAACAATTACAACTGCCGACACACTAATAGTTTCTGAAGGATTTGCATTCCCTAACCAAGGGCGCTCACCTAATTAGAGACTCCAACAGAGTGGAATTATATTTTACGCTTTGTTAATCAGACAGTTCAATTTACATACTCTTAATAAACTGACTTTCATCAGAAATTATGGAGAGGAAGAGATTAAGCTTCTGAAATTTCATAGAATTTACAGTGCAGAAGGAGGCCATTCGGCCCAGCGAGTCTGCACCGGCTCTTGGAAAGAGCACTCCACCCAAGGTCAACACCCCCACCCTATCCCCATAACCCAGTAACCCCACCCAACACCAAGGGCAATTTTGGACACTAAGGGCAATTTACATGGCCAATCCACCTAACCTGCACATCTTTGGACTGTGGGAGGAAACCGGAGCACCCGGAGGAAACCCACGCACACACGGGGAGGATGTGCAGACTCCACACAGACAGTGACCCAAGCCGGAATCGAACCTGGGACCCTGGAGCTGTGAAGCAATTGTGCTATCCACAATGCTACCGTGCTGCCCTTTATTTCTAATTTTCTACAGTCTATATTTGGTTTATTGCTTAGCTAATGGTAGAGGACTTTTTCGCCCCTCTTTCCCATTACAGTGTAATATAGTTGGAGAATCTGTGTAATTACGTTGTCTCTTAAGTGTTTAATTTATTTGGTAAGATTAGACTTGGGCATGTCTTGCTGTGGATAAACACAGTGAGCAGATTGAAATTAAATATGTGGATTCTGGACAAGCAGTGTTATTGAATGCACTGTTGTTCCATCAGTAGCCGAGTCCTGCGACATTTTACCAGGCGGGTAGGCGTTGTACTATATTATGTCTAGTGTTGGAGTATTTTGAGGACCTTGCACAGACCTTTACGAAGCTCCCTGTATTTATTGATCCTGAACATTGATGAATGCCTAACTCGACCACCATCAAATTGCAGAAAGTGACAGGGTCCAGAAAGCATTTTCTGGCAGCCAGATTCTCGTTCCTTCGTGGATGGATTTCTAAAGAGAAACGTTGAAGTTAATGAACTGTTAAACCAATATGCCAGCTAGCTCACACCATCTGGGTACTGCAAGTGGAAAAAAAACTGCTTAAGAATAAATAAAAATGCAAACTGAATGTCAAGCATTCTCATTAACATCAATACAATTTAAAATGAAGTGCGAAGGAAAGATAGTCACAGAAATGGCTTGAAGCAAGGAGACAATGGGACTTGTGAAAGATAATTGTCCTAATCTTTTATACAGTGAGTGAAAAGGAGAGCGTATTTGGACAGTTTTCAGAATTTGATCATCATTGCAATGAGAATAATCTGGATATTACCCAGTGCAATTTGGTGCACAGCAATAGGGCTTTAAACAATACATTAAAAAGTATAAAGATTTAGAAATATGTATTGGATATCTCAGGTACCAGAAATGCAATGGATGTTGCCTATATGGATGTTAAGAAAGCTTTTTTACCGAATAAAAGGCTGGTTAGAAAAAGTGGGGTTGATGGAATAAGGGGGTCTGTGACATCTTGGAGAAAACATTGGTTTAAGGATTGAAAACAATTAGTTGTGCAAACGAAGATTAAAAAGAAATAACTGCGGATGCTGGAATCTGAAACAAAAATAGAAACTACTGGACAATCTCAGCAGGTCGGACAGCGTCTGTGGAGAGAGAAGGGAGATAACGTTTCGAGTCTGGATGACTCTTGGTCAAAGTTTAGTTAGTTGTGTCAACTGTTTCCAAGCTGGAGGATGGTGGTCTGTGGTGTGGTGTTCCCCCAATAATCAGTGCTCGGCCATCTGGTTATTTTGATATATGAACGCAGAGTAAAATTTCAAAATTTTACAATGATATCAAACTGGGAGGTGTAGCAAACAGTGAAGATAATGGCCGGGATTCTCCGACCCAGCGGCGGACCGGAGAATCCCCTGGGGATGCGAGAATCGCGCCCCGACGCCCCGTAGCAGGCTTCCCCATTCTGCGGCGCCAATTCTCGGGCGCCTGCGGGATTCACGGCGCGCCGGTCGGGGGCCCCGATGGACCGAGTGGCCGACGAGTTTGGCCGAGACCCGCCGGCGTGGGTTGCTCAGGTCCCACACGGCGGGACTTGGAAGGTGTGTGCGGGGGGCCCGTCCTAGAGGGGGGGGGGCACGGTGGCCTGGCCCGCGATCGGGGCCTACCGATTGGTGGGCGGGTTGGTTCCTTGGGGGCCTATTTTACTCCGTGCCGGGCCCCTGTAAGGCCCCGCCATATTGCCCGGGGGCCGGCGCGGAGAAGGGAATCCCCGCACATGCACAGAAATACGCCAGCCGTTCCGCGCATGCGTGGAAATACGCCGGCCGTTCCGCGCTTGCGCGAACTCGCGCGGCCCTTCCACGCCGGCTGGAGCTGCGGGGACCACTCCTGCGGCAACCTAGCCCCCTAGGAAGGGGAGTATTCCCCATTATCGGGGACTGTTAACGCCGGAATGGTTGGCGCCGCTTTTCATGCCGGAGTGGGGACATTATTGGAGAATCCCGCCCAATATCTGTCAACTGCAACAGTATGAAGAGAGGTTAACAGAATAGGCAGACAAGTGGCAGATGAAATTTAAAACAGAGAAGTGTGAGGTGATGCGTTTTGGCAGAATGGATAGGGAAAGATAATCTAGACGTAATGGCACAGTTTTAAAGGGTGCAGGGACAGAGGTACCTAGGAGTTCTTCTGCTTAAATCTTTGAACTTAGCAGGACATATTGAGAGTAATTAGCAAAGCATATGGGATCTTGGGCTATATAATTAGAGGTATTGAGTACAACAGAAAGGAAGTTATGTTGAACCTCTATAAAATTCTGGCTAGGTCACAATGAGAGTATTGTGTCCAGACTGCAGGGAGGATGTGAGATCCCGTGTAACGGAGATTCACCAGAATGGTTTCAGCGATGAGAGGTCTCAACTACAAAGTTAGGTTGAAGAACATTGGGGCAAAGGACCCAGGAGCAGGAGTTGGCCATTCAACCCTTTGAATCTGCTCCGTCATTCAATAGGATCACGGCTGATCTGATTGTGATTTCTGGCAGTGGATGCCATTGGCCGCCAGAGGGAACTTCCAATGCCATTGGCATCACTCCCAGCGGTGCTGCTGGGGAACTCGGCACGGGGGAGGTCAGATTTGGCAGGACCAGAAGATCCTACCGGCAGGAATTTCCACCTCATGTCTCCTGGTTCTGGGGCACAATCTAACCGAACGGGAACAGAATCCCGTAACAAGCGCATTTAGCCGGCTGTTTCCCAGTGCATGCATTGCCGGGAAACACCATGATATCTACCGGGCTTCTGGTTATATTTGGTGCCTATGCGGGGAGGTCCCCAACAAAGCCGCACTTAGTCCCGTTTCCTGTACTGAGGAGCTCCACTCACCGGAGAAGTGCAGGAGAAGATTGAGCCTCCATTTCTAAATGGCAGCCCGAACCCCCCCCCCCCTCCCCAAACGTGACCTCCGAAACCCTCCAAAGCCCCAACTCCCATGGCAGTGCCCTAGCCAGCAGGCAGTGCCACCTGGGCACCTTGGCAGTGCCAGGCTGGCAGTGCCATGGTTTCCAAGTGTCACCAGCAATGCCAGGGTGCCACCCTGTCCAGAGGGGGCCCTGGTCCTCTGGGAAATCCCCACAAGTGCCATTCTGTCTGGCCTCTGTTTGTGCAGACCAGCAGTGAAAGGCACTCGGAGGTCTCCGAGGTGAAGAGGTTAGATCCCAGGGCCTCCGTAGATCGCAGGAATGCATATCAGAACGAGACTAGTTGTGTTACTCTATAGATTATAGAATTTACAGTGCAGAAGGAGGCCATTCGGCCCATCGAGTCTGCACCGGCCCTTGGAAAGAGCACCCTACCCAAGCCCACACCTCCACCGTCCCCATAACCCAGTAACCCCACCCAACACTAAGGGCAATTTTGGACACTAAGGGGCAATTTATCATGGCCAATCCACCTAACCTGCACATCTTTGGACTGTGGGAGGAAACCGGAGCACCCGGAGGAAACCCACGCACACACGGGGAGAACGTGCAGACTCCGCACAGACAGTGACCCAAGCCGGAATCGAACCTGGGACCCTGGAGCTGTGGAGCAACTGTGCTAACCACTATGCTACCGTGCTGCCCTCTAATACGCAGATTTCCAAACTAGTGATCCTGCCCATGATGGGCGGAATTCAGATTGCGACTTCTTGCGAGATTGCGTTAGATCTCAGGAGGCTTGGCGAGCTGGGTAGATCCCGAAATAGGGGTTTCCGTGAATCTACCCGCCACACTGCCTTTCGCAGCCGGTAGATTGCACCCTTAGTCTCTTCCACGAGTGGAAACATCCTCTCAGAATCTATTGATATTCACCCTGTTGATTCCCCTTAGGCTCTTATATATTTCTGCAAGATCATGAGCGCGATTCAGTGAACTGAAGCTAAATTCCACTGAACGGTGCGGTTAGCAGTGTGTATCGCAGTGGCTGCCAAGGAATGACCCGCCATCCGGCAGCACATTTTGTTTTGGCCCCAGGAGATTCCCTCCACCGAGGTTGCACCAAGAGAGAAGCTCCTCACAGATTGGGTGGCCATTTTGTCCGGTAGCCCCGGACTTCTCTCCCCTCCTCCTTTGAGGCCCGCCCCTACTTTATTGCCTCCCCCCCTCAACATTGGGCAGGCCCCCGGGATCCTCCTACCATCTCCCCCCCCCCCCCCCCCCCCCCAACCTGGCAAGGCCCCCCCCCCTCCCCCTGGGCCTGACCGCTGGCAGTGCCGTAAGGCCTATTTAAATATGCCGATCTGGATCTCACCCAGTGAGGGCACGATCCAGATCACGCTGGGCGGAGCGAGTCGGGTGACTTGTGAGTGAGCGGCCTGGTGCCCGACGTGGATCCTGATTTGGGGCTCGCACGCAATTCACCCGTCGAGTTCAGATCTGCGACGGGCTCAGGCGTCGCTGAATCTAAACTCTGTATATATGGTGACTATTTGTCACCATATTTATGAGCACTGGAGCGGATAAAACATCTTCAACAAATCAAATTTTGTAAATACTTCTGCTTTATAAAAGCTGAAAATACAATTTTAGCATCCTGAGAAGCGAGTGAATGAGAAGGAAGAACAGGGCAAGGTTAGCTCTTTGATTGAGCCTGTCCTATACTTTCGTAATATAACCTCTGCACCTCAGTGCCCCATTTCTCACCATGTCCCCTCCCCTCGCACGAGTTG
Organism: Scyliorhinus torazame; assembly: GCF_047496885.1. NCBI lineage: Eukaryota > Metazoa > Chordata > Chondrichthyes > Carcharhiniformes > Scyliorhinidae > Scyliorhinus > Scyliorhinus torazame. Next base: position 180,450,595 of record NC_092723.1, on the reverse strand, counting down.
TGCGAGAGAGGCAGAAGAGTTTTCGGTCAAGTTGAAGTTAAACACTGAGAAATTGAAGGAAAACCTAACTTCATTCGCCCCAAAGCTGGTCAATTCAGTTCCTAGAAACCACTGTGTGACTGAATGCCACAAGCATTGTTAACCCAGCAACTTTCTATTTGCACTGTTCGGAACTCATTCGGCTCCCAGTATAATGCTTGTGAGGCCACAATCACTGTACATGCTTTCAACTTTCAGGTAGAAGTAAATTACATAGAACTCAGAGCATAAGAAAAACTATTTGACCCAACTGGTCTATGCCAATTGATCGAGTCTCACCCTAATTATCTCTTCCCACTATTACGATCCCGGACTGGACCCCAAAAGTGGCTTGGCTACCCTCTGTCCCCATACGCTCTCATCCCCCGCCCATTCCCCATGCTGCTTCCATGGCAGCTCGAGGCCCCCACCCGCCATCCCTCGCTCTTCATACCCTTTATGCCAACTCACGGCCCTTCTATGCCCATTCACTTGGTGATCAGTCCCCCCCCCCCCGGCCATCTTTAAATGGCTATGGAGTCACTCCGACTCTGCGAAAATCTGGTCCTTAACCTTTTTTTAACCCTGGGAAAAGAACCCCATCATTCTCAATCTTTCCTGATATCCGAGTCCTCTCAATTCTGATAAGAGCCTTGTAACTCTTTTCTGCACTTTTCCAAAGTAATTGGGAGGTCAATTACTCTGTGAAAAGAAATACCTCTGTGCATCTGGCCTACTTCTGTGCTTGTGTAAATTATACAGGTGTCCCCTGATCCTCCCTAATATGCAGCTCAGATAGCTTAGCCCTCAGTCTATTCCTTTGATTATTTCAGATAACTCAAATGCACTCCTCTCACAGTCGACATTTTTCGAAAGGGAAATCTCCAGCTCACTAAGCATATTCTGGTAACTGTGGACTCCGAGAAACTCAGGGCGCGATGTAAATAAATGGGAACAAAGGCCATGGCGAGTGTTTTTAGTTGCGTGTTTCCCAGCGCTCGCAGTGCCAAGAAACACAAGGCCATAAAACGCGACAGGTGTTTGATAAGGGGATTCAAAGGGACACGCACAGCTGAGGTCCCGCCCTGATACCTCCGCTTTGTGTACCGAAAATCTCCGTTCGCTGAAACTCCTCAATGTAGCGAGATATCGGGGGCACCAGTTTTTAATGGCGTCCTGATCTCCGAGGCCCCTGAAGCGACCCCCGGCCCCTCCCTCAAGCCCCAATGCACTACGGGAGTGTCCCCGGCCCTCCCCCGCGACAACCATGCGGGGCACCCTTGGCCTGATCGCACCTGCACAAAAATGCCAGGTTGGCACTCTGTCAATGCCCCAGCCAGCTGGCAGTGTCACCCAGCTGGCACTGCAAAGTTTCCCAGGTGGTACCAGCAATGCCAGGGTGCCACCCTGCACAAAGGGTATGCACCTGGGGGCCTCCGATCCCCTTGGGACACTCCCACGAGTGCCGTCCTGTGCCCCCGTTTGTGGAGACCAGTTTTTTGGGTGTTCTTTTTCAAAAAATATACTTTATTCATAAAATCTATCATAAACATTACAAACCATTTCGAATTGTCTTTACTGTACATTTCCATCAGAGTTACACATTCCCTTGACTTTCTTCCATTCAATTTTGATAACATTACACACATATCTTTCTTTATGTTACAATTCCTTCTTAAACATTTACATTGTCATGTTTCTTTTATACATTGGAGTGTTAATGACCCAGACCGAGGGGGGTTTACACTGTTACCCGCCCCTTGGTGTACATTTGCTGGTAAGACCTTACACGGTGGTCTTTCCCCATTGCACCTTGGCGGCAGCTGCCCCAAGCTTGAGTGCATCCCTCAGCACGTAGTCCTGGACCTTGGAATGTCCCAGTCTGCAACACTCGGTCGAGGACAGCTCTTTGCACTGGAAGATCAGCAAGTTTCGGGTAGACCAAAGAGCGTCTTTCACCGAGTTGATGACCTTCCAGGAGCAGTTGATGTTTGTCTCGGTGTGAGTCCCTGGAAACAGTCTGTAGAGCACAGAGTCCTGTGTCACAGAGCTGCTCGGGATGAACCTTGACAAATACCACTGCATCTCTCGTGGACACCAGTACTGACCGGCGGTTGCCCGAGATCTCCGAGGTGAAGGGGATTGATCCCACGCCTCGGGTAACTCAGGAATCTTCACATTAAAGTGAGACTGAGTGTCTTGCTTTAATATGCAGACTTGCTGAAAAGTGATTGCTACGTCTCGCCAGATCCGACAAAGGATGATATTTTGTTTTATGTATTTAATTGACCTGTCAGACATTTTTCCCAACTGCCTGGTGGCATCTGGAATTTCAATGTGTTACATTCTATTACTCTCATGAGTTTTGGGGCGAAATTTTGTGTCCAACCCTTGGTGCGTTTGGTGGCGGGGACACACACTTAATCAGGTGGGAGGGTCATTGGGACCCCATCATTTGGGCAGCATGATAGCATTGTGGATAGCACAATTGCTTCACAGCTCCAGGGTCCCCGGTTCGTTTCCGGCTTGGGTCACTGTCTGTGCGGAGTCTGCACATCCTCTCCGTGTGTGCGCGGGTTTCCTCCGGGTGCTCCGGTTTCCTCCCACAGTCCAAAGATGTGCAGGTTAGGTGGACTGGCCGTGATAAATTGCCCTTGGTGTCTAAAATTGCCCTTGGTGTTGGGTGGGGTTGCTGGGTTATGGGGATAGGGTGGAGGTGTTGACCTTGGGTGGGGTGCTCTTTCCCAGAGCCAGTGCAGACTCGATGGGCCGAATGGCCTCCTTCTGCACTGTAAATTCTATAAATTACCCATCTCCACCCCGATTAAGTGTGTTGCGGGAAGGCCGTGGAAGGGCGGCACGGTAGCACAGTGGTTAGCACTGCTGCCTCACAGTGCCAGGGACTCGGGTTCAATTCCAGCCTCGGGTCACTGTCTGTGCGGAGTCTGCACGCTCTCCCCGTGTCTGCGTGGGTTTCCTCCGGGTGCTCCGGTTTCCTCCCACAGTCCAAAGATGTGCAGGTTAGGTGGACTGGCCATGATAAATTGCCCTTAGTGTCCAAAAGGTTAGGTTCGGGTTACTGGGTTATAATAATCTTTATCAGTGTCACAAGTCGACTTGCATTAACATTGCAATGAAGTTACTGTGAAAATCTCATACCCTACTGAACCATTGCAATAGGTGAGTGAATATTTTAAAATATGTATGACTGTTATTACACTTGGGCAGCTTTGAGGTCTTTGATAGGGAATGAATAGCATTGGAATAGAGCTGACCCATTACCCTACTGAATATCAAGAGTTTAGTGAGATTTAGAACATCAGACTGTTAACCGAGTCTCTCCACAGATGTCTGTGAGATAGGAGCCAGGAGATGGGAGGGCAAAAGGTCAGGGATGGCCCAATGTTCGACAATGTTCCTGCGAGCCCTCCCCCAGGCTGTAAGTGCCAGGCGGGAGGACCTCATGCCTGCTGAAGTTAAGAGGCGACCTCCCAGTCTGGACAGTGGTCGCAGAGTACATAAGGCAGCTTTGGCGTCGTCCAGTGAAACTGGATTCGGTACCGTGAACGCATCCACCAACCTCTGAGAACAGCAAGGGTGAGTGTGTCACTATTCTGGAGTTGTCATATGTGGAAGATTATGTGATGGCTCCTTTAGGCATTGTCTCCTATGTCGCCCAAACGTGTGCGGCAGCATGATGCAGACATGTCCCTCTGCATGTGGGGGGCTATGAAGGGGTTGGGGGAGGAAAGGTGTAAATGGCACACTGGAGAGTTGGCACAAAGCATTGTGACAATTATGCTGGCAAAAGAGTTCTCATTGGCCATACTTTGCGAAAGAATGATTATACAGGAGAATCAAATTCATTACAACGTCACACTTTAATTTCAGGAGAAGCACAATGGCAGAGAGAGGAGCAGAACCTGTCCGTACTAACTCCCAACCAGGAAGAGGCACTGCTGTTGGTTATGAATGAGTGGAGCTGGTTTATTGGCCGAAGCGGGTTAGGAGGAAGGCCACAAGGTAGTGAGATTGCATGGGGGCATCTTTATAATTGAGACACCGATGTGTGTGCTTTTAAAAAATATATTTTTATTGGAGATTGTCAATTTTACAATAAGTTTTACAACAAAACCCATATTACCCACAGTAGATGATACACAAACTCAACATAACAAAAACCCCAACCAACCATGCCCACCCCACCACCAAGAGAAGAAAAGCAGCCAGAAATCAAAATGGAACAACCCTCAAACCCCCCCTCCCCCCGCCCACAACCAATTGACGGTGGCTAATTCCTAAAAGTAGGTAATCAATGGCTGCCACCTCTGGTAGAACCCTCAACCAAACCCCTAAAGGTGTACTTGACTTTCTCCAGGTACAAGACTACATTAGGTCACCCAATCATACCGAGGCGCTGGGCGGAGTAGAACTCCACCCCAGCAGAACCCGCCGCCAGGCAATCAGCGAGGCAAAGGCAAGGACATCTGCCTTCACTCCCGTCTGCAACCCCGACAGGTCCGACGCCCAAAAATGGCCACCAGTGCACAAGTCTCCAGGTCAATATTCAGAATTGCTGACTTGGTGCTGAAGAAGGAGACCACAGGTTTACCAGTTTGAGGCAAGACGAGAACATTTGTTTTGTGATTGGCTGGCCCCCCAGAACACCTCTCGCACTTGTCTTCCACCTCGAGAAAAAACACACATCTTAGTTTTGGTCAGGTGTGCCCTATGCACCACCTGAATTAGACCAAACCGCGCACATGAAGACGTGGAGTTCACCCTGCGAAGGGCTTCATTCCGCACCTCATCATTCACTGTAGGTCCCAGCTCCCTCTCCCAATTCGCCTTCATCCCATCTGCCAAGTCCAAATCCTCAGACAGAATTTGGACATAAATATCAGAAAGGCTACCCTCCTCCGATCCCGCCTATGAAAGACTTCTTTCTAACGGAGACATCCGCGGTGCCTCGGGAAATGTTGAGAGGGCCACCTGTACAAAATTCCTTATCTGGAGCTCCCTGAACGAGCTCGCCCCCACAAGCCTAAACTTCATCGACAATTTCTCCAAACTGGCAAACCGGCTCTCTGCAAACAATTCCCCGAATCTCTCGCGCCTCTTTCCTTCCTGCGCCACGAACGTGGCGTCCAATCTCGACGGGTCAAATAAATGATTAGCACAGGAAGGGGACTCCTCAATATGGATCCAAGCTTAAACTTCTGCCTGAACCCCTCCATATTCTTAAGGTTGACACCACCACCGGGTTCGAGGAGTACGTAGCCAGAGAAAACGGAAGTGAGGCCGTCATCAACACACCCAGGCTAGTCCCCTTACACAGTCTCGCCTCCATCTGTCCTCATACGGATCCTGGGTCATTGCGCCACCCCAGCACCTAGCATTCGGCAATGCTAGGCTCCCGACTGCCAATCTCTTTGAAGAACTACCCTACGGATCCTCGGAGTCTTGCCCGCCCATATAAAGGATGAGATCAGCTTATTAACCCTCACAAAAAAAGATTCAGCGAGGAAGATAGGAAGACACTGAAACAAAAACAAAACCTTGGAAGAATATTAATTTTAATAGACTGGACTCAGCCCGCCAGGGACAGGGGGGACCGCCGGGGGAGGCTGCGCCTGGCCCAGGAGCTCCCTCTGCCCGCCAGGGACAGGGGAAGGGTGTCCCATTTGTGCAGATCGGACTTATCCTTGTCCACCAGTCTTGTGAAGCTCAGTTTATGAAGCCCGGTCCAATCATGGGCCACCCAGACTCCCAGATTCCTGAAGCTAGAGCTGGCCAAGCGAAAAGGCAACAACCTCAAGTTGGCTCGCCTCCTTGAGGGGGTTGACCGGAAAACATTCGCTCTTTTCCAGATTCAACTTGTAGCCCGAAAAGCTCCTCAATAGCTCCATTATATCACCCATGGTGGGCACGAGGTCTGTGATATGCAACAGCAGATCGTCAGTATATAGGGACACCCTATGCCCGACGTCTCCCCTCTCTATCCCCTTCTACATACCCGAAGCCCTCACAGCTATGGCTAAGGGCTCAATTGCTAACTTAAATAGAAGGGGAGACATGGGACTCAGTCTAGACCCCGGTACAAATGGGAGTACCCCGAACTGAAGGAATTGATACAAACACTAGTCAAGGGGTCGTGTGCAACAAGCGTACCCGAGAAATCAATTTTGGCCCTAGACCAAACCTCTCCAGAACTTCGCAAAGGTACCTCCACTCCATCCTGTCAAATGCCTTCTCGGCATCTAAAGACTCAATCACCTCCGGCTCCTCGGACGGGGAGAGAACAACATTCAACAGCTTCCAAATATTGGCCAAGAATTGCCATGCCTTAGAGCCTGTCTGACCCTCTGCAACCACCTCAGAGAGACAGGGTTCCAGCCTTACCGCCAACACCTAAGCCAGTGTCTTGGCGCCCATATTTAGCAGCGGGATAGGCTGGTGTGACCCACACTCCATTGGATCCTTTTCCGTCTTCAACAATAGTGAAGTAGAGGCCTACAAGAGTGTAGTAGGCAGGAATCCTCGGGACAGAGAATTGTTAAACATATCCACCAACAAGCGGACCAACTGATCTGTAAATTTCACTGGAAACCCATCAGGCCCAGGCGCTTTACCCATTTGCTTCTGCCCAATACCGATCAAAGTCTCCTCAGGGCCTAACGGGCCTTCAACTCTCCCTGTCTCTCATCCCCCATCACCAGAAACTCCAACCCATCTAACAATGTCGGCATGTAAAAAGTCACTGATGTGTTAGGAGGTCTGGAGAGGGGAGTTTGCATGATGATTGATATGGCGTTAAGAATGAGACATTGATGGTTTGTGAGGTTCAAGCAGTCCTGTGTCGGGGAGGAACTGTGACTGGATGCTTGTTATACCGTCAATTCACAGCGAGACTGTGAGAATGAGTGAACATAAGGCTTTATTATCCAGGAACTCGCCTGCCTGTGTCAGCTGTACAAATGAGTGCCACCCACAGGTGGCCGGTCTATATATCGCCCCGGGGAGGGCGGGGCCAGAGGCGGAGCCCACCGGGGTTCCAGTACAGTACCTGGAAGGAGACCGTATTATCATTTCCGGGTCATAGGTCACAGCACTATACAGACAGTTCATACTTAGGTGAATACATTCACCACAATGTTGAAAGGAACATCTCACAAGACTTGCAGTGTTAGTGATGAGGATGCTTGTCCCAGAACACTCACCTTGAAAGTAGATGATGGCCATAATATTTTGTTTCCTATATAGGTGCCACATCTGGATAAGTGTGAGGTGATGCACTTGGGAGGGACAAACAAGGCAAAGGAATACAGGATAAACGGCAGGACCCTGGGAAGCACCGAGGGTCAGAGGGAGCTTGGTCTGTATGTATATTTGCATTTATTAGCCGAGGCATATAGTTTAAGAGCAGGAAGGTTATGCTCGAACTGTATAAAACATTGGTTCGGCCACAGCTGGAGTATTGTGGGCTGTTCTGGAATCCACATTATAGGAGGGATGTGATAGCACTGGAAAGGGCGCAGAGGAGATTTACCAGGATGTTGCCTGGGTTGGAGAGTTTTAGCTATGAAGAGAAATTGGATAGACTGGGGTTGTTTTCCTTGGAGCTGAGGGTGGACGTGGTTGAGATGTATATATTGAGGGTTTTAGGTAGAGTAGACAGGAACAAACATTTTCCCTTGGTGGGGGATCAATGACCAGGGGGAATAGATTAACGGTGAGGGGCAGGAGGTTTAGAGGGGATGTGAGGAAAAACCTTTCACCCAGAGGCTGGTGGGAGTCTGGAACTCGCTGCCTGAAAGATTGGAGGCAGAGACCCTCACAACATTTAAGAAGTATTTAGATGAGCGATGCCGAGGCGGACGAGGCTCCTCTCAGAGTGTTTTAAGACCGAGACCTCAAACCCAGCACCAAGCTCATGGCCTACAGAGCAGCCGTGGTCCCCACCCTCCTGTATGCATCAGACACATGGACAATGTACAACAGACACCTCAATCAAATCCTAGGGTAGGAGAGTCAAGTACTAGGGGACATAGGTTTAAAGTGTCTGGGGAAAAGTTTAGAACTGATGTGCGAGGCAAGTTTTTTACACCGAGGGTGGTAAATATATGGAACACGCTGCCTGGGGAGGTGATGGGAGCAGGTACGATAGCGGCATTTAAGGGGCATCTGGACAAATATATGAATAGGGTGAGAATGGAAGGATATGGACTCCGTAAGTGCATACTGTTTTAGTTTAGGCAGGTACCATGGTCAGAGCAGAATTGGAGGGCCGAAGGGCCTGTTCCTGTGCTGGATTGTTCTTTGTTGCCTCTGCAAAATCCTGTAAATCCATTGGCAGACTAGGCGTACCAACGTGAGTGTCCTCTCCCAGGCCAATATCCCCAATATCAAGGCACTGGTCGCGCTCGACCAGCTGTGACGGGCGGGCCACATTGTCCGCATGGCCGACACGTGACTCCCGAAACAAATGTTCCACTCTGAGCTCCGCAATGGCAAGGGGTCACTGGGAGGGCAGAGGAAACGCTACGAGGACACTCTGAAAGCCTCCCTAAATAAATGGAACATCGCCATCAACACGTGGCAATTGCTGCCTTAGAACGCACAAACTGGAGAAGTAGCATCCGCGAAGGCGCCAATCACCTCGAGCGTCACAGGGTGGAGCACGCGGAGGCCAAGCGTAAACAGCGGAAAGAGAGCGCAGAATCCAGAGCGTCCCACCCACCTCATCAAACACCACCTCCCAAACCTGTGGCAGAGTCTACGGATCCAGGATTGGACTATTCAGCCACCGCTGAACCCCCCTCCCGGAGTGGAAGCGACTCACCCCCGACACTGAGGGACTGCAGGAGAAGAAGGTAATTAGGCTCCATAATGACCCAACATCCCGGAGCCCACGCAATTTAGTAGTGGCTTGGAGATTAAATGAAGGCCACACAAATCTCCCCGCCCTCGGGAGGCTGGTTATGTTGCCAGCAGCCTTGTGATTTGGCCTGATCGAGGGACCCGGCAGCAGGCGGGTCATCACTGAAAGCCACCCCACTGCTACAGCCCCTACCCGGCAGCCTCCACCCCATGACCTCCATCATGCCTTCACTCAGATGGGTAGGGGTTCCTCCGCGATCCTGGGCCTCGAGTGGGGTGTAGTGCCACCAGCAGCCACCAGCAGTGACATGAGGAGTTACGACCTTGACACACTATCAGTTACGACGAGACTAGAGTAGAGAGTAATCGAGGCTTTATTACGCAGAGATGTGTGGCCTCCTACAGCTGCTGCCGAAATGGCTGCAGCTCGGAGAGCCCACACATTTATACTCCATCTACTGGGCGGAGCCAGCAGGCAGGGATCTACCCCGTACCTGTAGTACAGGAGCCTTACCGTAATACACCTCATATGCAATATATATACAACAGTGGTGACTACCACAGACTTCTGATTAGCTGGCAACTTGTGGCGGGTGAGACATCCGCTGCTGAGGACCTCAATTGTGGGGGAGGCCCGAAGGTAGCTAGTTAAGTGCCTGAAGGGCACCTTATTTCACTGGGTCTCCTGCGCGGAACTGGCCTGCGTAAGCATGCCAAAATCCCAGCCGTTGTTAGTTTTAAGTATTCGAACATGAAAGAAAGAAAGTAGCAGGAACCAGAAAGGCATTTTTACAGGGTCAGAATTCGGCTTTACAGTTAATGGCCTTCTAAAGAGAAATGTAGATGCGTGGTTAACAATAACACTGAGAATTTGCTGACCTCATCATTTATAACCTCTTAGTTTATAAATATGATCAAGTGTCTTGGGAAACACTTTACTGTGAGGACATCTCATGCCTGTTCAGCGTGCCTGTGTAACATTGTGAAAAATCTAACATGTACTTAACATGGTTGCACTAATCACATACCTCTGAGATTCACAGAGGGCACATACTTTATCAAAAATTCACATTAAAAGCCTGGGGAATCCAAATACTAAATTCCTGGTTGATGTTGGCAAAATTGTTGTGCTACAAGATTTTCACGTAGCTAGGTTTGTGCTAATTAATTTAGCCATTTGATTGACAATTGTAATTGATAGCATGGTTAATTAGTTATATTATTTTCTAACATTAAGCCAGAATGTGTGATACAGCAGGGGAGGATATAGCAATGGGTGGGGTACAATAATAACACATATTTTGAGGAGGATACAATGCTCCATGCACTTTTATGGAATAGCACTACCTCAAACTGTAGGAGGGTAAGATATTCTGGTACTATGTTCTGGTACTATGTTCTGGTACTATGTTCACAGTGTTGGTGCAATTCTGCACTCGGACACAGAGCTGTCAACGTTGTAAGAATGCACTTGATATTCACATGGCCCAAATTGTCAGTGTCTATTATCATGGATCTGTCTAGTAACAGCAGTAAAACAAATTTGACACGGCATGATATGATGTGGTCTGCCCAGCAACAGGTAGAAATCTATATAGCGTCAGCAATAGCCAGCATTAAAAAATCATGATGACATGCGACTTTCCCAGCAATGAAATTAGCAGGCATTTAGACAGAATCAGCTGTAAAAGCTCCCTATTAGTAGAAACAACCTACCTAGATGACAGAGCTCAGTGGAGGTATACACATGCTAATTTCTGGAGTCAAAGAATTTGAGAGAGGCAGACAGCCAAACACACAGAATGAAGAAACAAAAGAGGAAAATTATATAATTGCCAGTACCCTCAGAAGCAGGCAGACCAGTTTACATCTAACCGCCTGAGAGGTAAGTTTACATCTAACAGCTTGAGTGGCGAGTCCATAACTCACAGCCAGGAGGCTAGTTTTACATCTAAGCCATGCAGAAAATTTCATAAAGGCAGTTTAAATATCTTCACTTGACCAGGCAAAGATGTTTCCCAGACTTGATTGTCAGCCCTGTATTATGTAGTAACTATAAACTGGATTTGACTTATAGATTTATTTAATCTGGATGTTGTTTGGGGAAAGGGAAAGTCTTAAGGAGTTTAGGGATCTTAGATATATTTTGGGTCAAGGGGTACATTCTACATAAACTGTGTGTGCGTTTACTGATTCGAATACTGAATTGTCCTAGAGTAATTGTTACACGACGATTGGGCTGGTTATTGTCATGTGGTGTCACATGACTCCTCACATCATTCCAAAAACAAGACTATACACCCCCAAGAACCAGTGTTCCAATTTGGGATACCCTCGCAGATACCATTAGTGTGGTTCGTGACACTCTTGATACCGCTGTGTCAACCAGTGAGTTGCATTATGGCAGGACTCAGCAAGCAGTCAGCCTGTTGGCAAACAATATCCACGTGACAACACACTACGGCAGACAGTCTAGTTACAAAGAGTACCCACAAACTACAGAAAATGGAGCTTGTCACCAAAACTACAGGAACGTCTCCCAATAAAAGTAACGCGACTTCTCTGATAGAAATGCAATGAATGGAAGGTAGTTACATAATCCAAATTATATGCATCAAATCAATCCCAGTCACTTCCAGCATGCTGTTTCCAGGCATGCTTAATGGGGAAATCACTCCACCGTCTCCATTCTGGGAATACTGGTGTGCAGAATTGTGGCAATTCAATCAAGGTAATACGGGGATTTGAATTTGTCTCTGATGTCTACTTCTGTACGTTACATTTAAGATCTTTTAAAAAAATATATATTTTTATTGAAGTTTTTCATTTTATGCATTGTACACTAAACAAAGGTATGTACATCGGGATAGACAAGGGGCTGGATCCTCCGTCCCGCTGCAACAGATTTCTGGTTCAGCACGCTGGCGGGATGCTCCGTTTCGCCGGCTGGTCAATGAGGTTTCCCACTGTGGGGCAGCCCCACGCTGTCGGGAAACCCCCGGACTGCCGGCAAACCGGAGAATCCCGCCGGCGGAGAATCCCGCCCAAGACATTTCCCTTTGGTATCGACCCACCCTCCCCCTGCCTTCTCCCTTTGTTGTTGTACGATCTTTTCTTAGGTCACTTATTATACAGTGGGCAGGTATCCTCTATTTACATGTATGTGACAGTTAAGATGTTAGGACTGTGAATACTTCTTATTATACTTTGCTTAGGCCTCACTTGAGGCACAGCTCATTGAGTTACATCTAAGGTACCTTTCTTTAAATTTAGTTTTCAAGTAAGTGAGAAAACAGGAAGAAGCCTAGTTTTCTGCAAATCAGGTTTGAATTTGCTGTGATCTCTGAACTGACGTCAAGTCGATAAAATAAGATCAAGAGTTTTGAGACAGCTCCTCTTTGATGCAAGAGCTGAAACCCTTCTTCAGTAAGCTTATACTATATCTTGGATACTCTCCTCTTAATTATAAATCAAACAAGTGCTGACATATGTTTACACAATATACTGAAGTAACCAACTGCATAACATGAACACATTGCAACTTCAGCTCCAGGGCTTGGAATGAATTTTGAGACACACATAATAAAATAAGCTGTAATTGATGTTAAATGTGATTGGCTTTAAAATGGTCACCTACTTGATTTATGAGACAAAAATGATACTTGAATTGCACCTGGCATGCTTCTGTCTTTCAGCAACAGGCATATATCTTCTTTTAAGTGTCTGGGTCTACACTAACCTTATAGACTGCACCACTCTCTTAATTCCTTTAAATGTACCCATTAGCTTTGTGAAATAATTTTCTTAATGTACCTTCCTGTGAATTATGCCATCATGGATTCCTGTAATGATGACAGAGAAACAGCCACTTACAATCTTCATTCGGTGTTATTTCTACATTCCTTCTAATTTCAGTTTCTTGGAACTTAGTCATAAATTGGTAGCAAAGAAGTAAATCACTCAGTTAATCGTGCGATTCAAATGACATTCATCAAGCACGACAGCTTTGTCTCAGCATATGATGTAACCTGAATGCTTGGAATAAATTAGAGCCATAGTACTTACAAAAGACTTTAATTCTAATGTTCTCATGGTCTATTTTTTAAGGCATGTTATCCATATAGTTTATATATTGTGTGGACCAAATGGACATATTTAATACGACAATCTTCATGATTCTAAATGTTTCCTTCTATTTCATGCTCACCCATCTGTGATACGTGAAAACTAATTTATTCTATTTCAGTGCCGAGCATGGCTAGATTTAAGCGTAGGTTGGAATTAGAGCTGTATATCTGTACTCAGCTGCCGCCAAGGCGCAATGGGGAAAGACCACTGTGTAAGGTCTTACCAGCAAATGTACACCAAGGGGCGGGTAACAGTGTAAAACCCCTCGGTCTGGGTCACTCCAATGTATAAAAGAAACATGACACTGTAAATGTTTAAGAAGGAATTGTAACGTAAAGAGCGATATGTGTGTAAGGTTATCAAAATTGAATGGAAGAAAGTCAAGGGAATGTGTAACTCTGATGGAAATGTACAGTCAAGACAATTCAAAATGTTCTGTAATGTTTATGATAGATTTTATGAATAAAGTATATTTTTTGAAAAAAAAAAAAAATCTGTACTATTTCATGCCCTGCACTCATATCCAGCAAGGCTATGAGCCATGAATGAAGCCTTACAATTTCTGTCCTCGTTTCTCAATCCATTTTAGAATAAATTGGAAGAGCATGTCTCAATTTCTGTTGATGAACTCAGAAACACAATTTTGCAGAGGTATCTTTGTAATCCCCCCCCCCAAAATCAATTGAAAGTGCTTTGTAATGTTAGCTTTTCAATGTGGTGTCTTTTCTTATTACAGTCACATGGCTACTAGGGACCAATGAACAGCAGTTACTGTGGACAGAGGTGATTTCTAGTCATGTCATTCCCGCTGATAAATTACAGTGTTCAGAACCGTAAGTACCAGAGAACAATAAACTGGTATTTTACAACAGTAACCGACTGAATCCTTACCTCTAATTGGCCTCGGATTCACTGCATTTTTTTAGAACCCTATCAATATATATGAGATGAGCATTGAAAACGCAATAGAGACAAAATGATTATGAGAATGTTATAACCAATAAGATTGCTCAGGAAGGACACACCCCTTTATATAAAACTCTATAGCTCGATGTAAACAATATTTAATTCTATTCCTACACTATTTAAATACATTTTGACTCTTTTGCATCATTCTACAGGGACATAGCAATTTGGGATTGAAGTCATTTGTTTCCTTGTCTCTTTCCATTTCTCATGGTCATCCGTGAGTTCAGAACATAGTTGTGTATATTCTGGATACCATTTAGTCAAATATAAATTTCTGAATATACATGGATTCAACAAATGACAATAAATGGCTCTAAATTTGCACAATCCATTGTCCATGAATGACCATCAACGTTAATCGGATAATGTCGACACATTATAGAGTTTGATTGCAAAGGTTTTTCAGCATGGCTCAGTAACATTTTACGACATATTAGAAATATTCATTAAAATGGCAGCTGGTCCCTTCATCCGTATTCTGCACCAGCCAGAAACTGGTAGAGAAACAAAAGCAAATCGAACAGAGAGCCAGAATTCAATTGGGTTAAAGCTTCAAACAAATGTTTGATTCAAACCAGTTTATTCAATTGAAATCAGTAACAAGGGAATGTTTTGGTCACAATTGTCCCACGAGAGATGAATAGGTGTCATATTGTTGCAAGTAAGTTATTTCACAAGTCAGTCCACAAAATGTCAATAAAAAGGTCATTGTTTGCACTGAGACATATTTATAAGCCGTGATAATAAACTGAGAATCATTTAAGAATTTTTGGAGTATTTCAATACATTTTACTGCTGGATAATTAAAATCAATAAAAGAAATCAAATTTTATCACTAGTTTGCTTTCGAAAGATGATCTTTCTGATTAATTTGTAAATCTTTATGTAAGGTTCGATTGAAAGAAACAGGGATTTTGGGCTGGCAAACGTGAAATTTATTCTTCATGTAACTTAACACCAAAGTCATATATTAGGAACATTGAACAAAGGACGTGACTTAAGGGAAATGAAACAATATTCCGTGTTCCGCGCGTTTAGCCAGGTGGTTCCCGACAGTGGCGGTGCCAAGAATGACCTTGCTATTAAACGGGATTCTGCTTTATTTCGGGGCCTCGGTGAGGAAGCCTTGCCAAGGCCGCAGTTAGTCCCATTTCCTGCACTAATGAGCTCTGCTCACCAATGCGGGAAAAGTTTGTAAAAAGGGCGCTCCGATCTCTAGCCCCCCATAACGGCTTCCAGAACCCCCCCAATGCCCGACTCACCTATAATGGGGTCATCAAGCCCCCCGCACCACACCTCATAAGGACAGGGCAACCCTGGGCCCAATCCCTGGCATGGGCATGATGCCACCTGGGCACCCTGGCAGTGGTCCTGCCAGTCTGGCAGTTCCATCTGGGCACCCTAGCCTGGGTACCCACCTGGGCACCCGGGTGGCACTGCTAGGGTGCCCAGATGGCACTGCCAGGCTGGCACTGCCATGGTGCCAGATGGGCACTCTGGCAAGTACATATTAGAGTGAGCCTGATTGCACATTTGAATATGTAAATCTGGGTTCCACCCGTTTACGCAGGATCCAGTTCGCATTAGATCTTGCGAGGCGTAACTAGCCAAAGAGGCTTGTGTTGCGCCCTACGTCGAGCGCGGTGTGCCCCTTAGGGTGTGCCCAAAATATTTGGCAAAGCAATAACAATGTTGAAAGAAATTCAGAAACTATCCAATTCAAAATTTTACTGGAGTATCAGCTCAGGCCCTAACAGCTTTGACTAAACAAACTATTCCAAACTATTCATATTTTCTTTTAAATATATTAGCTAGTTTCTGAAGCTTTGTCAAAGGGAAGTCATGTCTGACAAATCTATTCGAGTTCTTTGAGGAAGTAACAAGGAAGTTAGACAAAGGAGAACCTGTGGAAGCGGTTTATTTAGTTTCCAGAAGACGTTTGACAAGGTGCCGCATAGGCGACTATTAAATAAGTTAAGAGCCCATGATGTTAAGGGTAATATTCTGGCATAGATAGAGAATTGGCTGACTGGCAGAAGGCAGAGAGTGGGGGATAAAGGGGTCTTTTTCAGGATGGCAGCCGGTGACTAGTGGTGTGCCTCAGGGGTCTGTGCTGGAACCTTTCACAGTATTCATTAATGATCTGGAAGAAGGAACTGAAGGCACTGTTGCTAAGTTTTCAGATGACACAAAGATCTGTAGAGGGAGAGGTAGTATTGAGGAAACTCGGAGGCTACAGAAGGATTTGGACAGACTAGGAGAGTGGGCAAAGAAGTGCCAGATGGAATACAATGTGGAAAAGTGTGAGGTTATGCACTTTGGAAGGAGGAATGGGGGCATAGACTATTTTGTAAATGGGGAAATGCTTAGGAAATCAGAAGCACAAAGGGACTTGGGAGTCCTTGTTCACGAGTCTCTTAAGGTTAACGTACAGGTTCAGCCGGCAGTTAGGAAGTAAACATACTTCCCAAAAATCAACTATGCGGCCTGTACAGATTTTTCGCCCTTCCCCCCTCCCCCCTGCGACAAACAGCTCCTCAAGCACGGTCACAAACATCCCCCACCTTTTCTGAGCCCGCAGGAAGTCGTACAGGTCACCCAACCATGCCGCTACCCCCGGTGGCGATGCCAGACGCCACTCCGGCAAAATTCGTCGCCGTGCAATTTGTGAGGCGAAGGCCATGACATCGGCCTTCCTCCTCTCCATGAGCTCCGGCTTCTCTGAAACCCCAAATATTGCCACCAAAGAGTCCGGGTCCACTCCCTCCTCCACTATCCTGGCTTAGACCGCGAACACTCCCGCCCAGAATCTTCCCAATTTTTCACAACCCCGAAACCATGTGCGTGTGATTCGCTCGCCCCCGCCCCCGCCTCTCACACTCATCTGCAGCTGGGGCTGTTTTTTTTTTAATAAACATTTTATTGAGGTTTTTTTGGTATTATAACAACAACACAATAAACAATGTACATGAAACTATAAACATAGTGCAAAAGCCGTCTCCCTCCCTGACAGGTCCCACCTTTATTAACCCCCGGCTCTAAGCTAAACTAACCCCCCCCACACCTTCTGCTGACGATTAATTTTCCGCGAAGAAGTTGACGAACGGTTGCCACCTCCGGGCGAACCCTAACAGTGACCCTCTCAAGGCGAACTTGAATTTCTCCAAACCGAGAAAGCTGGCCGTGTCCGATAGCCAGGTCTCGGGGGCTTTGAGTCTCTCCAAGCTAATAGTATCCGTCTCCGGGCTACCAGGGAAGCAAAGGCTGGAACGTCTGCCTCTTTCTCCTCCTGGATTCCCGGATCTTCGGACACCCCGAAAATCGGCACCTCTGGACTCAGCGCCACCCTTGTTTTTAACACCGTGGACATGACATCTGCAAACCCCTGCCAAAATCCCCTGAGCTTCGGACATGCCCAGAACATGTGGACATGGTTCGCTGGTCCTCCCGCACATTTTGCACACCTGTCTTCCACCCCAAAGAATCTGCTGATCCGGGCCACTCTCATGTGAGCCCGGTGAACAACTTTAAATTGTATCAGGCTGAGCCTGTCTACTCAACGCGTCCGCCCATAGACCATCCTCTATCTCTCCTCCCAGCTCCTCTTCCCACTTGCGCTTCAGCTCCTCGGTCTGTGGCTCCTCTGACCCCATAAGTTCCTTGTAAATGTCAGAGACGCTCCCTTCTCCTACCCATCCTCTGGAACTACCCTGTCCTGTATCCCCCTTTGCGGTAGGAGCGGGAAGGTTGACACCTGTTTATGTAGGCAGTCCCACACCTGCAGATACCCGAATTTGTTTCCCCTCGCCAACCCAAACCTCTCCTCCAGCGCCCTCATACTCGGAAAGCTCCCTGGCCTTCAGACCCTCCACTATTTCTTCCAACCCGATCGGGGCACCCAGCCCTTCTACCAGCTCCCCGTCCAACTTTGGGAAATTCAGCCCCCCCAAGAAGTGCCTCATCCCCTCCGGCCCCGTAGGGGGTTCCGACCTATACAGCTCCCCTCTGACCACCGCCTTCAGGGCTTCCCAGACCATCGCTGCTGAAATTTCCCCCGTGTCGTTGACCTGCAGGTAGTTCTGAATACATTTCCTCAGCCGCTCGCACACCCCTTCGTCAGCCAAAAGTCCCACATCCAACCTCCAGTGTGGGAGCTGGTTACTGTCTTTACTAACCTGCAGGTCAACCCAGTGCAGAGCATGGTCTGAGATTGTGATCGCCGAGTACCCCGTGCCCACCACCCCCGTCAGTAAAGCCCTGCTCAGATTAAAGAAATCAATCCGGGAGTACACTTTATGCACGTGTGAGTAGGAGGAGGATTCCTTCACCCTCGGCTGCCCAAATCTCCATGGATCCACCCCCCCCCCCCCCCCCCCCCCATCTGCTCCATGAACCCTTTTAGTTCCTTTGTCATTGCTGGCACCCTGCCCGTTTTTGAGCTTGACCGGTCCAAGCCAGGGTCAATAACTGTGTTGAAGTCCCCTCCCATGACCAACTTGTGCGAGTCCAGGTCCGGTATCATCCCTCGCATCCTCTTTATGAACTCCACATCATCCCTATTTAGCACATACATATTTACTAATACCACCTGTACCCGCTCCAGTTTCCCACTGACCATAATGTACCGACCTCCCACATCCAAGACTATTCTTCCCGCCTCAAACACCACCCGCTTAATGATCAGGATCGCGACCCCTCTAGTCTTTGAATCCAGTCCCGAGTGAAGGACCTGACTGACCCAGCCTTTCCTCAACCTAATGTGGTCAGCAACTCTAAGGTGCGTCTCCTGCAACATTACCACGTCCGCCTTCAGTCCCCACAGATGCGCGAACACACGTGCCCTCTTGACCGGCCCATTTAACCCGCGAATATTCCAGGTGATCAGCCTAGTTGGGGGGCTCATTGCCGTCCCCTCCCCTTCGAAGATCAGCCACCCCCTTTTTTGGGCCAGCCTCCAGCCCATGCTCCGCGCCTCCACCGGCCTGCCCCAGGCAGCCTCCGCCCCCAACCTCCTCTCTTCCCTTAGCACAGTCCCTCCCTCGCCAGCAGAACATTTACCCCCCTACCCCCCAGTAACAACACTCTGTAACCCAACCCCTTTGATAAAGCAAACATATGCACCCCCCTCACTGCGCTTCCGTGAGCTAGCCCGCCCAGCTAGCTTGGTGGCCCCCATCCCTGGCGCCAGATAGTCTCCCACCTATTGTTCCCCCCCGCCCCCGCTGATACAAACATACTCCAACATCAGACAGTCCCATACAATAGCCCATCAGAAAAACATGATGATCTAAACACGCACACCTCCATCCCCCAACAGTGCAGATGTAAACCTGAACTCACTCAGCTCTGCCACTGGTCCCAAATCAATACAGAAGGCATCACAAACAGCTTCCACAAAACAAAAAACGAGAAAGTTTTTTTTAAAGAACAGAGAAACAAAAAAGCAAAAACATGAATGCTGCAGCAAAGTTCAAAAGTTTTCAGTCCACGACCAGTCCTTCCCGTTTCACGAAGTCCAGCGCATCCTCAGGCGACTTGAAATAAAAGTGCTGTTCCTCGTACGTGACCCAGAGACGGGCCGGATACAACAGTCCGAACTTGACCTTTTTCTTAAAAAGGATCGACCTGATCTGGTTGAAGCCTGCTCTTCTCCTGGCCACCTCAGCACTCAGGTCTTGGTCGACCCGCAGGATACTGTTGTCCCACTTACAGCTCCGTGTCTGCTTGGCCCACTGTAGAGTGTGCTCCTTATCCAAGTACCTGTGGAATCTCACCACCATTGCCCTCGGGGGCGTCTCCCGTTTGCGGCTTCCTCGCGGGTTCTCTGTGAGCCCTGTCCACCTCCAAGGGTCGGGAGAATGCCCCATCCCCCAGCAGCTTCTCAAACATGTCCGCGATGTATGCCCCAGCGTCATATCCTTCGGACCCCTCCGGGAGCCCAACGATTCTGAAGTTCTGCCGGCGGGACCTATTCTCTTGGTCCTCCACCTTCTCCAGGAGCTTCTTCTGCTGGTCCCTCAGCATCCCCACCTCCAACTCCACCGCAGTTTGATGTTCCTCCTGCTCAGCCAGCGCCTTCTCCACCTTCTGGATCGTCCGATCTTGGGCATCCAATCTAAGCTCCAGCCGCTCAATCGACTCTTTTATTGGGTCCAAGCAGTCCCGTTTCTGCTTAGCGAAGCCTTCCTGGATAACTTGCATCAGCTGCTCCGTTGACCGCTGGGTCGACAAACCAGAGATCCGGTCCTCAGCCATGCTGTCTCCCGCTGCAGCTTCAGACCAAGCCTTCTCTGTCCTTCTGTTTCTGCCTTTACGAGCACTTCTATTCCTCCTCTCCATGCACCGATGTGGGAATCCAGTACACAATTTGCTCTGTCTTCAGTTTTACCGTTCAAGTCCGGCAGAAAATCGGAGGAAAAGGTTCAAAAGTCCGACCCGAGCGAGAGCCACCAAATGTGCGACTTACTCCTTCATAGCCGCCACCGGAAGTAGCTGGGGCTGTTTTTAAAGTCTTCACTTGCCGCACACTCACTGCAGCCACGAATATGAGTCACAGAAGACCTGCCCGCCTGAGTTTGGGAGTCTGAGCTGAACCCAGACTTCCATGTCAGTGAGGAGAGGAGGGACATCCTCTTCCCCAAGGTGGTCGCAGACTCAAGCCTGCCAACCTGAATCGCACCTGGAAGGTGGTGGCGGAGGCAGTCACTGCTGCCAGCCTCACCAGGAGGAGACAGCTGGTGATCTGGAGGATTGGGGAGGGTCACTGGTGAGACCTCGACCCTGAGAGGGGCAGAGAACCAGGGAGGGTTCTAAAGGTCATGCTGCTGGTGTCTTCTGGGTGGGGTGAGCTCTGCTAATCCCCTGCTCCCTCTGCAGTGGGGCAGCGCTTCTGAGGAGTGCCAACACCTGGTGGGCCACTGATTGGGTTTGGCCGTGCCCATCCATTTAATGAAACAGCTGGGGTATGAAGGTGTCCAGAGGTGTGGCTGGGTGGGTTCCCAGATGACCAGAGGCTCTCTGAGTATTCAAAGAACACAGGCAACAGTCAGCAGTGTGAGCAGCCTGGAGCCTGTAAGTAGCACCAGAGGGGTGTGTTTCAACACTGCATCAATGGCGATGTGAAGGGGAGCACAGCAGAGACGTGGGGCGAAATTCTCCGGAAACGGCGCGATGCCCGCCGACTGGCGCCCAAAACGGCGCAAATCAGTTGGGCATCGCGTCGCCCAAAAGGTGCGGAATGCTCCGCAGCTTTGGGGGCCGAGCCCCAACCTTAAGGGGCTAGGTCGGCGGCGGACGAATTTCTGCCCCGCCAGCTGGCGGAAAAGGCCTTTGGTGCCCCGCCAGCTGGCGCGGGAATGACATCTCCGGGCGGCGCATGCGCGGGAGCGTCAGCGGCCGCTGATGGCATTCCCGCGCATGCGCAGTGGAAGGAGTCTCTTCTGCCTCCGCCATGGTGGAGACCGTGGCGGAGGCGGAAGGGAAAGAGTGCCCCCACGGCACAGGCCCGCCCGCGGATCGGTGGGCCCCGATTGCGGGCCAGGCCACCGTGGGGGCACCCCCCGGGGCCAGATGGCCCCTTGCCCCCCATCAGAAGACCCCCTCCCTGCCACTCCCCCCATCCCCCACCCCCCCATCAGAAGCCCCCCTCCCTGCCACTCCCCCCGTCCCCCACCCCCCCATCAGAAGCCCCCCCCCTGCCGTTATCCTCTGCTGGGAGCAGTGCCAAAGAACTGCCTGGGAATATGCCATTGGGAGCGGTGGGGGGCAATCGCAATGGGAAATCCCGATGGCACAAAAGGTATTTGGGGACTCGTGTTGGATTCTCCACCATTCCCGCCCGCCGAAAATGGGAGGGAGGGAGGGGGGGGGGGGGGGGGGGGGGTGGAAACCCCGCCCATTTTTTCCATTTTAAAAACGCAGAGAAGAACATAGATAACAAAATCTACAGCTCTTCATAAGAGGGGTTATTTAAATTAACTCTACCTTTAAATGAGTTGGCTGATTTCAATCACTGGCTACCATAAACGTTGCAGGAGGCAATCATTTTTATTCCTTGGACAATGTTTATTCTCCCTGCCAAAACCAATGTAGATTGTTTTGCACTGGTGGAGACGCAGCACAAGCACAAACCAGACTGTGGGAACATTTGGCACAAACTGGGGAACAAAACTTCAAGATCACATCTTAAAAAGATGGAAGAGCAAAGATTTAGAACCGACCTTAGTTTCTATATTCAGCCAACTGAATATTAAACCCGGGTGTGTATTTATCTGAACAATTCATGGTATTTTCTTTCAGTTAACGCGTAACTTCTTGACAAACACTTTTAGAAGAAATCAAAATGACTGAGTGTTGCACATTGTATGGTAAAATATTGGGCGCGATCGAACGGAAAGGTTTCTTTGTCTGGTAGCGAGTGGGGACTGCTGGGTGTTTCCTGATGGCTGACCCAGCGAGACGCTAATGGAATCTAAAGCCAATTAGGACCGGGAATGATGCCCATGGGCTTCATGTCGGAACTGACTGCCCTGCCAGCTGATTTTGCCTGGACGGTGCCTGGCAGTGCCCCACTAATGAGGGGGCGCAGCTCTTAAACTGGGCAGCGCGGTAGCACAGTGTGTAGCTCTGTTGCTTCACAACGCTTGGGTCCCAGGCTCCCAGGTTCGATTCCCGGCTTGGGTGACTGTTCCAAAGTGGGGGTTGGAGGGTCATCCATTGGGCAGCCAGTGCTGTCCAAGAGAACACCTCGGAGGAGAGCTCCGAGGGTGCCACCATCGAGGCATCACAGTTATCATCCTGCCCTCTGCCAGCACAGAGACACACACATCGCTGGGCGAAAGTAGTGGACGGGCTCCTGGGGCACAATCTGGTGAGCACCACACAGTTGCTGATGCCCATCAGGAGAAGGGAGAAACGTCAAAGGTTCCAGTCAGATGTCGGGCCTCTGGACCAGCGTTATCCTGGAGCTGGTACAGACGCTAGGATGCGGCCTTGGGATTCAGAGCGGGATGTCAGTGACACTCAGCGGGTCCGTAACTGATTGAAGAAGTCCCAAAGTCTATGGGCGCAGGAGATGGAGCCGGCAGTGAGTGACACCGAGGCCAACAGCGCTAGAGTGGCGGCCACAGTGGAACACCTGGAGCATGACGTCAGCACCATGAGTGGTGGTGTCCAAGGCGTTGCTCAGTCAGTGACGGCCATGATGGATGAAGGCATGTCCTACGAGAAGCGGGTGAGGATGAGGGCCTCCCTGGCCCTCCAGGCAGGCCAGACCCTCGCTGCCACTGACAGTCCTCCATCCTCCAGCCCCTCCTGCTCGGGCTCCTCCTTGTCCGCCTCCTCTGAAGAGGCTGCATGTTCCTTCTCTTCTGCCTCCAGCAAGTCACCCCGCTACTGTGCCATATGGAGGGCACAACAGACCACCACAAAGCGGGTAACCCTCCGTGGGTGTATTGCAATGCACCACCAGATCAATTGAGGTATTGGAACTGTCGTGATCGGCACATCTGCATGTATACAAGGGGTTAATACACTACAACTAAGTAATCACTAGAGGGAGCACTAGAAAGATATAAAATAGATGGACGGGATCCAGGATCTGCACTCTTCACAGGAACGGCAGCGAGTGTCCAGACACAGGCAGACAGCTCAGATACAACATCTAGTATAAGCTCTGGAGAGAGAACAAACTTAGTCAATAAAGCATTTACTTCAATTGGAAGACTACGAGCTTTATTCAGACATAAGAAATAATATATGGTCCCAAGGAGTGATGTCAGAAAGCTTACTAGACAGATTGCACAAGATGCAGACAAAGAAAGATCGAAAAGAGAAGAAAACTCGCACCGGACATTCGGCATGGGGAGACTTCGCTGATTCGATGGAACTCATTGGAATTCCACCGCAGCTGGAAACAACTGGTAATTTAAGTTGCAACTGGAAAATCTTTAAACAAATGTTCGAAATATATATTGTAGCTAATGATTTAAACATGGCCTCTGAAGAGACGGAACTAGCACTGCTACTAGCAGCACATCAAGCTAGAAAAATCTATAACTGCTTTAATTACTTGGAAGGTGAAGACAGAACTAAATTGAAAGTGATACTCGGAAAATTTGAAGATCAGTGTAACACCTGTAACTATGCTGCTTTAAGACATTCAATGCTCAGAGACCAAATCGTACAGGAAATAAGTGAGGCGAAACTCAAACAATCATTGTTAAAACAGAAGGTTTAACGCTGGAAATCGCGATTGAAAAGGGCAAATCGCAAGAAAAAATTAATAATCAGTACCTCGAGTTTTCACAAACAAAGAACGCTCTCCACGAGGCTGAGAAACCTAAAATGCAGTGTCAGCATTCAAACCAGCTTCTTCATCGCCTCTGATTCAAAACTGTCCGCACATGCGCACATCAACAAAAGACTCAAACCAGCAAAATTTAAGCAGTCCAATGCACTGCTCAACGACAGCCGGGGTGGCCAGATGGGCCCTGTTATATCAGTCTCCGACCTCCATACAGGCGTCATTAGCCAGGACCTCAGCAGGTACCCTTTATTCCCCAAGAGCCAAGCGGTCATCCTGTGGTGTCCCTCGAAGATGCCGCTGATCTCTGACTGCCCCAGGATGTAGCTGTCGTGCACATTCCCAGGGAAGCGTTCACACTCGTGTGGGATTTTGAGGTGGTAGTCGCACACAAGGTGGACGTTCAGGGAATGGAACTCCTTCCTGTTAATGAAGATTACTCCAGCATCGCCTGGTGTGCACAAGGCAACATACGTGCCATCTATTACCCACTGGACCTGGGGCATGCTGCCGGTGGCAGAGAATCCTGCGTGTTTGATTGTTGGCTGCTGCCCTTGTGGTGGTGAAGCCTCTAGTGTTCAGGCAGAGTGTCCAGGCCTCACAGTCTGATTGGCTAGGCCAGTGTTTCTCAAACTTTTTTTCCCAGGTCCCACTTTTACCAATCTTTGGGACCGATGCCGACCTCCACGACCCACGCTGGCCGACCTCCACGACCCACGCTGGCCGACCTCCGCGACCCACGCTGGCCAACGTCCGCGACCCACGCTGGCCGACCTCCGCGACCCACGCTGGCCGACCTCCACGACCCACGCTGGCCGACCTCCACGACCCACGCTGGCCGACCTCCACGACCCACGCAGGCCGACCTCCATGACCCACGCTGACCGACCTCCGCGACCCACGCTGGCCGACCTCCGTGACCCAAGCTGGCCGACCTCCACGACCCACGCTGGCCGACCTCCGCGACCCACGCTGGCCGACCTCCGCGACCCACGCTGGCCGACCTCCACGACCCACGCTGGCCGACCTCCGCGACCCCCGCTGGCCGACCTCCACGACCCACGCTGGCCGACCTCCACGACCCACGCTGGCCGACCTCCACGACCCACGCTAGCCGACCTCCGCGACCCACGCTGGCCGACGTCCGCGACCCACGCTGGCCGACCTCCACGACCCACGCTGGCCGACCTCCACGACCCACGCTGGCCGACCTCCACGACCCACGCTGGCCGACCTCCACGACCCACGCTGGCCGACCTTCGGGACCCACGCTGGCCGACCTCCGCGACCCACGCTGGCCGACCTCCACGACCCACACTGGCCGACCTCCACGACCCACGCTGGCCGACCTCCACGACCCACGCTGGCCGACCTCCACGACCCACGCTGGCCGACCTCCGTGACCCAAGCTGGCCGACCTCCACGACCCACGCTGGCCGACCTCCGCGACCCACGCTGGCCGACCTCCACGACCCACGCTGGCCGACCTCCACGACCCACGCTGGCCGACCTCCGCGACCCACGCTGGCCGACCTCCACGACCCACGCTGGCCGACCTCCACGACCCACGCTGGCCGACCTCCGCGACCCACGCTGGCCGACCTCCGCGACCCACGCTGGCCGACCTCCACGACCCACGCTGGCTGACCTCCACGACCCACGCTGGCCGACCTCCGCGACCCACGCTGGCCGACCTTCGGGACCCACGCTGGCCGACCTCCACGACCCACGCTGGCCGACCTCCACGACCCACGCTGGCCGACCACCACGACCCACGCTGGCCGACCTTCGGGACGCACGCTGGCCGACCTCCGCGACCCACACTGGCCGACCTCCACGACCCACGCTGGCCGACCTCCACGACCCACGCTGGCCGACCTCCGTGACCCACGCTGGCCGACCTCCGTGACCCAAGCTGGCCGACCTCCACGACCCACGCTGGCCGACCTCCACGACCCACGCTGGCCGACCTCCACGACCCACGCTGGCCGACCTCCACGACCCACGCTGGCCGACCTCCGCGACCCCCGCTGGCCGACCTCCGCGACCCACGCTGGCCGACCTCCACGACCCCCGCTGGCCGACCTCCACGACCCACGCTGGCCGACCTCCACGACCCCCGCTGGCCGACCTCCACGACCCACGCTGGCCGACCTCCAGGACCCACGCTGGCCGACCTCCATGACCCACGCTGGCCGACCTCCACGACCCACGCTGGCCGACCTCCACGACCCACGCTGGCCGACCTCCGGGACCTACACTGGCCGACCTCCACGACCCACGCTGGCCGACCTCCACGACCCACGCTGGCCGACCTCCACGACCCACGCTGGCCGACCTCCACGACCCATGCTGGCCGACCTCCGGGACCTACACTGGCCGACCTCCACGACCCACGCTGGCCGACCTCCACGACCCACGCTAGCCGACCTCCACGACCCACGCTGGCCGACCTTCGGGACCCACGCCGGCCGACCTCCACGACCCACGCTGGCCGACCTCCACGACCCACGCTGGCCGACCTCCACGACCCACGCTGGCCGACCTCCACGACCCATGCTGGCCGACCTCCGGGACCTACACTGGCCGACCTCCACGACCCACGCTGGCCGACCTCCACGACCCACGCTGGCCGACCTCCGCGACCCACGCTGGCCGACCTCCGCGACCCACGCTGGCCGACCTCCACGACCCACGCTGGCTGACCTCCACGACCCACGCTGGCCGACCTCCGCGACCCACGCTGGCCGACCTTCGGGACCCACGCTGGCCGACCTCCACGACCCACGCTGGCCGACCTCCACGACCCACGCTGGCCGACCACCACGACCCACGCTGGCCGACCTTCGGGACGCACGCTGGCCGACCTCCGCGACCCACACTGGCCGACCTCCACGACCCACGCTGGCCGACCTCCACGACCCACGCTGGCCGACCTCCACGACCCACGCTGGCCGACCTCCGTGACCCACGCTGGCCGACCTCCGTGACCCAAGCTGGCCGACCTCCACGACCCACGCTGGCCGACCTCCACGACCCACGCTGGCCGACCTCCACGACCCACGCTGGCCGACCTCCACGACCCACGCTGGCCGACCTCCGCGACCCCCGCTGGCCGACCTCCGCGACCCACGCTGGCCGACCTCCACGACCCCCGCTGGCCGACCTCCACGACCCACGCTGGCCGACCTCCACGACCCCCGCTGGCCGACCTCCACGACCCACGCTGGCCGACCTCCAGGACCCACGCTGGCCGACCTCCATGACCCACGCTGGCCGACCTCCACGACCCACGCTGGCCGACCTCCACGACCCACGCTGGCCGACCTCCGGGACCTACACTGGCCGACCTCCACGACCCACGCTGGCCGACCTCCACGACCCACGCTGGCCGACCTCCACGACCCACGCTGGCCGACCTCCACGACCCATGCTGGCCGACCTCCGGGACCTACACTGGCCGACCTCCACGACCCACGCTGGCCGACCTCCACGACCCACGCTAGCCGACCTCCACGACCCACGCTGGCCGACCTTCGGGACCCACGCCGGCCGACCTCCACGACCCACGCTGGCCGACCTCCACGACCCACGCTGGC
Organism: Scyliorhinus torazame; assembly: GCF_047496885.1. NCBI lineage: Eukaryota > Metazoa > Chordata > Chondrichthyes > Carcharhiniformes > Scyliorhinidae > Scyliorhinus > Scyliorhinus torazame. Next base: position 180,422,698 of record NC_092723.1, on the reverse strand, counting down.
CGACCTCCACGACCCACGCTGGCCGACCTTCGGGACCCACGCCGGCCGACCTCCACGACCCACTCTGGCCGACCTCCATGACCCACGCTGGCCGACCTCCACGACCCACGCTGGCCGACCTTCGGGACCCACGCCGGCCGACCTCCACGACCCACGCTGGCAGACCTCCGCGACCCACGCTGGCCGACCTCCGCGACCCACGCTGGCCGACCTCCGGGACCTACACTGGCCGACCTCCACGACCCACGCTGGCCGACCTCCACGACCCACGCTGGCCGACCCACGCTGGCCGACCTCCACGACCCACGCTGGCCGACCTCCACGACCCACGCTGGCCGACCCACGCTGGCCGACCTCCACGACCCACGCTGGCCGACCTCCGTGACCCACGCTGGCCGACCTCCACGACCCATGCTGGCCGACCTCCACGACCCACGCTGGCCGACCTCCGCGACACACGCTGGCCGACCTCCACGACCCATGCTGACCGACCTCCGCGACCCCCGCTGGCCGACCTCCGTGACCCACGCTGGCCGACCTCCACGACCCACGCTGGCCGACCTCCGCGACACACGCTGGCCGACCTCCACGACCCATGCTGACCGACCTCCGCGACCCACGCTGGCCGACCTCCGTGACCCACGCTGGCCGACCTCCACGACCCACGCTGGCCGACCTCCACGACTCACGCTGGCCGACCTCCGCGACACACGCTGGCCGACCTCCACGACCCATGCTGACCGACCTCCACGACCCACGCTGGCCGACCTCCGCGACACACGCTGGCCGACCTCCGCGACCCCCGCTGGCCGACCTTCGGGACCCACGCTGGCCGACCTCCACGACCCACGCTGGCCGACCTCCACGACCCACGCTGGCCGACCTTCGGGACCCACGCTGGCCGACCTCCAGGACCCACGCTGGCCGACCTCCGTGACCCACGCTGGCCGACCTCCACGACCCACGCTGGCCGACCTCCGCGACCCATGCTGGCCGACCTCCACGACCCACGCTGGCCGACCTCCGCGACCCATGCTGGCCGACCTCCACGACCCACGCTGGCCGACCTCCGCGACCCACGCTGGCCGACCTCCGTGACCCACGCTGGCCGACCTCCGCGACCCACGCTGGCCGACCTCCGCGACCCATGCTGGCCGACCTCCACGACCCACGCTGGCCGACCTCCGCGACCCACGCTGGCCGACCTCCGTGACCCACGCTGGCCGACCTCCACGACCCACGCTGGCCGACCTCCGCGACCCACGCTGGTCGACCTCCGCGACCCATGCTGGCCGACCTCCACGACCCACGCTGGCAGACCTCCACGACCCACACTGGCCGACCTCCACGACCCACGCTGGCCGACCTCCACGACCCATGCTGGCCGACCTCCGTGACCCACGCTGGCCGACCTCCACGACCCACGCTGGCCGACCTCCGTGACCCACGCTGGCCGACCTCCACGACCCACGCTGGCCGACCTCCGTGACCCACGCTGGCCGACCTCCACGACCCACGCTGGCCGACCTCCACGACCCACGCTGGCCGACCTCCGTGACCCATGCTGGCCGACCTCCACGACCCATGCTGGCCGACCTCCAGGACCCACGCTGGCCGACCACCGCGATCCACGCTGACCGACCTCCGCGACCCATGCTGGCCGACCTCCACGACCCACGCTGGCTGACCTTCACGACCCACGCTGGCCGACCTCCGCGACCCACGCTGGCCGACCCTCGGGACCCATGCTGGCTGACCTTCACGACCCATGCTGGCCGACCTCCACGACCCACGCTGGCCGACCTCCGCGTCCCACGCTGGCCGACCTCCGCGACCCATGCTGGCCGACCTCCGTGACCCACGCTGGCCGACCTCCACGACCCACGCTGGCCGACCTCCACGACCCACGCTGGCCGACCTCCGTGACCCATGCTGGCCGACCTCCACGACCCCTGCTGGCCGACCTCCAGGACCCACGCTGGCCGATCACCGCGATCCACGCTGACCGACCTCCGCGACCCATGCTGGCCGACCTCCACGACCCACGCTGGCTGACCTTCACGACCCACACTGGCTGACCTCCGCGACCCATGCTGGCTGACCTCCGCGACCCATGCTGGCTGACCTTCACGACCCATGCTGGCTGACCTTCACGACCCACGCTGGCTGACCTCCGCGACCCATGCTGGCTGACCTTCACGACCCATGCTGGCTGACCTTCACAACACACCATTACTGCTTACCTTTAATGCGACAGGTGAGCTTGCTTGGTCCTCACAATCTCACTTGCTTTGTCATTCAATGTTGTTTTTCTGCTAAGGACTGCAGCTGACGATTTAATTCTCGTTGCATCCTTTGAAAAACTCAAGAGGTTTCTCCTCGAACACTCCGTACTTAGTCTTCAAATGCCTTTGAGGTTTTGAGGGTTTTCAACTTTCGTTTGCCAGTACTTCCTTGCATATAACACACATGGGCTTTGCATCCTGATTTGCACTGGCAAAACTAACAATATTACTTCTCAAGAAATCATCTTTCTCCTGCTTTGTTCCGATTTCAGGTTCTTCTTAATTGTTTGTTCACCAGAGGCCCCGGATCGCTGGATACAGCTCACACCAGCACTGCTTTGTGCTGCTAATAATAGTCTTTATTAGTGTCACAAGCAGGCTTACATTAACACTGCAATGAAGTTACTGTGAACAGCACGTCCTTTGGGACTTGTAGGAGGGAACCGGAGCACCCGGAGGAGACCCACGCAGGCACGGGGAGAACGTGCAGACAGTCACCTAAGCTGGGAATCGAACCTGGGACCCTGGAGCTGTGAAGCACCAGTGCTACCCACTGTGCTACCGTGCTGCCCACACGTGGCGCCCAAATGACCGCTCGCTAGGTAGCCGGTTCGATCACAGGGGGTCCTCCCTGTTATGATGATTATTGGTTTCTCGGCAAGTCGCGGTGGCTTCGGGACTCGCCAATGGGAGCGGGCCGGTTAGATCAGAAAACGGTCGGTGCCCGGTGTGGTTCCCGATTTTGGACTTGATTTGATTTGATTTATTGTCAAACATGTACCGAAGTGAAACATATTTTACTGCGTCCGAGGGAACATACACAGTAAGTACATAGCAGACAAAAAGAATAATCAACAGAGAACATTAACAAATTGTACATCGATAAACAGTGATTGGTTAATACATGAGCAAGAACAGCATAGGGCTCTCCCGAGATCTAACTGGCTCGCTCGGATTCACTGTGCGCACAGCCGTTAGATCGCGCCCATTGATTATTTGGTACATCGTGACTTTGGGCAACTTGCCAGTAAGTGGGTGTTGCCGTTAAAGAGCCCAGGGATTTATTTTCATGAAGGTGGGTAACACATAGATAAATCTTGGCACATATTCTTCTGTTCAGTTACAGAGTGCAAACATTGCTCAGTAGTTACTTACCAAAAAAAAAAAGCTGTGGTTCTAAGATGGTCCAAGGAGGAAAATGCTGAAAGTGACAAATTTAATTTATTGGAGACATAAGAATGACCTTGTTTCACCTGAACTGAATTACTCCAGGTATTTTCAGTCCAGCAGACGAATGTTGCCTGATATCTGTTGAGTGATTCAGGAATTAATCTATCCTTACACTGCCTGCCCAGAATAGTTCAAACGACCAAAGCGAAAAACACTGAGGCTAGTATTACTCCCCAAGCACGTTCTAATGATTGCACAGGAACCAGTGCAAGAACCGTAATGGAAATATATGCAGTAGGTCAAACTGGCATTGTTAAAGTGAGCACGTCACCACAGACACGTCTAAAAGGCCTAGCAGGGAGTACAGCAGCAATTGCTTGTTGCTGTTATTTCCAAGATACTGCTGTCAGTTGCAGAAACATGTACTTGTGGCAAAAATAACGAATGTGTCCACTGATTATTTTTCCTTTTTTTCTCTTCATGGCAATTCTCTGGTTCAATCAGGTTTCTATTAAAAATGGCACTTTAACTCGGTCTGGTAGGTGCATGTCCATTAAGTCACTGTTTTCATCCCTCGAGTTAAACTAATCATGAGCTAAGGAGCCAGGGAATCTGGGGAGTTGGGGTGGCTTTTCCTACTGCCAGTGTGAACCCCCCTCAAACCCCATCCCAAATCTTGGCGATGGGGTTAGGGTGCAAAATTCAGTGGTTCTCTGGAGGCTTTGCTGGGGCACAGGCTGGCCACTGTGTGCACAGCACATGCAGAGTTCTGGCAGGAAAATGGCATTCATGGGGTCGCTCATGCGTGCTCTGGAATGCGTGCTATCCGTGACTTCACACAGACTGGCTGACCCAATGCCAGAAGATCAAATTTGGACCATGCAGGTCCCCAGGTAACAAATTTGTCAATCACCTGGCAAGAAATCCTGAGGCTGTAAGATGGATCAACTGGCCAAATTGAAGGTAGGGGCAGCAGGGTAGCACAAGTGGCTAGCACTGTGTCTTCACAGCGCCAGGGTCCCAGGTTCGATTCCCCCGCTGGGTCACTGTCTGTGCGGAGTCTGCACGTTTTCCCCGTGTCTGCGTGGGTTTCCTCCGGGTGCTCCGGTTTCCTCCCACAGTCCAAAGATGTGCAGGTTAGGTGGATTGGCCATGATAAATCGCCCTTAGTGTCCAAAAAGGTTAGGAGGGGTTATTGGATTACAGGGATAGGGTGGAAGTGAGGGCTTAAGTGGGTCGGTGCAGACTCGATGGGCCGAATGGTCTCCTTCTGCACTGTATGTTCTATGCAAGGAATTTTTAAGAACTTTTGTTATCGCAAGCGGTCTGGGAATACTGTTGGGTGTTTTTGCAGGTATTGTGGTGAGCTACTGCATTTGCCTGAAAATCTTGCTACATCCTCACAGAGATAGTTGGGTGATATAATAATAATCTTTATTGTCACAAGTAGGCTTACATTACACATTCCGGCGCCTGTTCGGGTACACGGTGGGGGGGGGGGGGAGAGAATTCAGAATATCCAATTTGCCTAACAGCACGTCTTTCAGGACTGTGGGAGGAAACCGGAGCACCCGGAGGAAACCCGCGCAGACACAGGGAGAACGTGCAGACTCCACACAGACAGAGACCCAAGCCGGGAATCAAACTTGACACCCTGGAGCTGTGAAGCAACAATGCTACCCACTGCGCTACCGTTCTGTCCGGTAATATGTGCCCTGTCTGCAAAAAAAAAAAGCTACAACAGCTATGGGGCGGGGAGGGCTTTTGCCTCTTGGTTTGCAGCATGACAGGGAAATGGAACAGAGGACAGTGTACCAACTTGGAGCTGAACCTCTTCGTCCTCCTTGACAGCAATGGGAGGCTGTTTGGCAGGTCAACCAGGACCCAGTGTATCTAAGTGTGCGCTCAGCACACTCCTGCACGCCACTCGATTGAGACCTTCATCTGCATCCTCTGCTGCAAAACCTGTCTGCAATCTTGATCTCTGTGAGCTGGCAACGTGATCGAGCATGTGCTGATCCAAATTCTACACTTGCCTCCAGGATGTGTCCAGTGTCAGCGGCTGGTGGCTGTGAGTGTGAAATTAGGTGACAGGGTCTCTTTCGTGTTATTCTCTCCCTCTCCTCCACCTTGGGCTGCTGTGGCTGGGTAGGCGGCTGTTCTAGGATGTCTGAAATCAAGACATCAGAAAGGAAAAGTGGAGAAGGAAGGGGGTGAGGTGAGAAGCAAAGGCCCGTGGCCATGCCACCAGCAACTTATACATCGTGGCAATAACAGGATGAGCTGAGAGTTGAGAAGGAAAATTAAGCAGAAAGATACCATCATCCCCAATGTTCTCAGTGATGCAGGATGACACGGGCTCTGTGGATGCTGGGCGTACGATGCGGAGAGCCATCTCTGTTGGGCACAAAAGATGCATGTGTCCTTGGCCCTGCGGGTTCTACTCTATTCCCTTCTATTGTGTGCCGTCATGTGCTTTAAAAGAGAGAAACAGGACATCAATGGATGTGTTGCAATGCGTCTGGATGATGTCACTGCCATAACTGAGTATTGGAGCTATGTGCAGGCGCTGGGAGTGTGTCTGGCAGCATTGGTGTGTGAGGACGCCAGATTGAGTTTCTGGATGTTAGGTTCAAGTGCCAGTGTGTCTTGATGGGTGAGCTTTTGGAGGGGTGGCGCATTGAGCCGCTTGAGACATTGGTGATGCAGTGGGTAGGGGATGTCACTGACCTTGACCACCCATGTGAGCCCGCGTCATCCAGCATCACTGAGAACATTGAGGATGATGGTATGTTTCTGGATTTTACAGACAACAAAATGAATTGGCCCAAATTTGGCATTTGGGGTATAAAGGACCGTGGGATGGGTAGAGGGGCATAGGTTGACATGGGGGAAATAAAAGATCATGGGGTGTGGGAAGATGGGCATAGATTGGCATATGGATTATGGGGGTGGGTAGCGGGACATGAGGTGGCATGAATACAGCACGGGAAGCGTGTGAGGCTGAGAGGGGGTTAGGGGTGAGGGCTGGAGTGCTGGATTTTGTTTTATTTACAGAAGGTCCAGATCACTGAGGCAGGCCTCTCGCACAGTCCGCCTAAGCACCGGGAAAGTCCTGTGGCTACCTCAAACTCTTCCTGCCGAGCAGCGGATCTGGCTCCTGTTGCACTCCCCCCCCCCCCCCCCCCCCCCCTAATCCTGGCCTCTCCACCCCCAGCACCAAACAAAAATAAGACCATTCAGGGCATTTTCTCCCAAGTTGGGTGCAGGGCCAGGAATGTTCCCGACTCAGAGCTCCTGACTCCAGAGCCAAAATTCAGGCCTCTATCTCCAATGATATATTCTAGTAACCTTCTCACAATTGATGTTAGTTGACAGGTCGGAGTGAATTGATTTCTCTCTCCCTCACTTATTAAATAACTGAGTGACATTTGCAATTTTCTGATCTAAACATAGGGATTCCTGAATCTAGAAACCTTTGAAAAAGTATAATCAATGTATTTGCAATTTTCTCACCAATTTATTTTACTACCATGTGGTAGAAACTATCATGTCCTGGAAACATGTCTATTTTAAGTGCTATTGTTTTATTTATTATCACTATTTGTACCTATCCAACTTCCAAAAACTTTTCAGGCCAAAATGTCTTCAATATACTAAAATTTGACTTAGAAAACTGCTGGTATTGATGCTTCTTGAAGGCATTTCATGATGCAATATCTGTCTGTTAAAGATGGCAATTTGTAAGTTTATTATCTTGCTCTTCTGCTTTGTAATATGAGTATTCAACTTGTCTTTCCTTGGGAAATTATTTAAAACTAAAATGGTGAGATCAGAACAGCAGGATAGTTAATAGACTTTGGAAGAATAGTCTTAAGTTTAACCTTTACTGTGATGGAGAATTTTATTTAATTGCACAGTGGAAGGCACCCTCTTGAAATCCCTTTTCTCTGAGGACAGGAATTGATTGGCAGCTCCTTGCGAACGCAGACAAATATATTCAGCCACTTTTTCGCTAGTTCAGCTGTACTGCTGCCAATATAAATCTTGAGACAGAGAATGAACTGGAGAATGAGCTTTTGGGCAGTTGTGACGTTGGTCTAAAAATGTTCTTAATTGTTTTTAGAATTTACTGCCCTGCAAAGGAAAATATCAACTCGCCCCTCTTAAACATACTTGGAGAAATGCACTTTTTATGTATTGATCAGTCTGCTAGAACACCTCACCTCTGGATAAGCCAACACTTACTTTCAGGAAATTACTCATATTTTATTACGATACCAGACCAGACCCCAACAGTGGCTAGGATACTGGATAGAACTCCAATATTTTATTTTACTTTTGTAAGACTGTGACGAAAGGATACGCCGTATTTTCATGAAGAAATTACTAACACAGTACTAAAATATCTTTAATATCACACCAGCTTACAATTACCCCTTAAACAATGCTAAGCAATCCAGTGAATACAGTGACTTTATTCCCATTCAAACAACAAAAAAAACCATCTCGGTTCTCAATCCACTGTTAAATGCAGTTAGCCCTCAGGAACACCTGCTTTACATAGATGTTCTTTGAGAACGAGACATCTTGTGCCACTGCTTTAAAGAAAAGATCCGAATCCTGTCAGAACCATGCAGAAACTCAAGCTGTATTTCTTCAGAAGTTGCTTCACCTTCTAATTACACGCTTCTGAGCTGCTTGGAAGGTAACTGCTAATCTAGCTACTGACATATCTTCTAAGTGAACTGAAATGCTTGCCTTCTGCTGTTATCTCCATCTAAAACCCAACTAACACTGCTGTTCTGAAAATGCCAAATATCATGACTCCTCCCAATAATTACATCATCTTACCAAGCTGAAATCTAATTAACTCCACAGGGAATCCCCTTCATCCAAACAACATTCCATTAGTCCAAGCTTTTTACGTTGCTTTCATTGCACCTCTGGCTCCAAAGCTTAGCTGGCTTCCAAACTAGGATTTATTTTAAAAACATGACTGCAGCAGTCAGATACTAATTCAGGCTTTTAATCCTTACTGTACAAAATACCTATAATACAATGGGTGCGATTCTCCTGAATTCACTCTAAGTGCTGCCGACTGTGGGGAATTGGGAGTGTTTCCCGCTGCGAGCATTGCTCAGGTGCCATTAAATGGCATTTCAAAACTTTTTTTGAGAGGGTTGGGTTTTGCCGTGGCCTTGAGAAGGGGGGAACGGACCTCAACTCACTGAAGCGCTTCCTAGAAAGAGCAGGTGCAGTGAACTCTTCAGAACAAAGAGGCAGCCTCTGTAAAAAAAAAACTGCTGTTAGAAAGAACACCTGCTTAAAAGAGGGAACACTTCAGAGCTTATGGACCCTTGCAGAGCTTTAAAACCCAGGCCTGTCAATCAAAAGGCTTGTAAAAGGCAATGGACTGTGAAATTCAATGTAAACAATGAAGTTCAAAGCTTTTAAGCCTCTAAGCATGCACAGAGGCTTCAAATAGTTAAAGGGGAATGAAACTGACTGAAAAAAAAGCACTTTAAAGGTTTCCAACACATTAAAGGTGTCATGAGAATGTTGCTTTAAGAAATGGTTAGCTGCTCATGTTACTGCAGTGATGTCAGAGTGTGGGTGGAGCTGAGCTCTGGTTCTGCTTTTTGGTTTCACTTTGAGAAAAGCTTGGGTGTGTCTGTCTTTTTGGTTTCGTTTTGCAGTGTGTTGCAGCTGAAGTCAGACAAAGCAGCTGTACTGTTGAGCTCTCTGCCATGAAGGACTATCTCTTGATCATTTGGTGAATTCAGACATTTAAATGTTTTCAGTATTGAATGTAAACCCTGATGTGCTTCTGTTTAAAGGTTGTTAAGTCTTTTGAATGTTAAAATGACAGCTTAAAGGATTACTTAGTGTTGTATTCTTTGGGGGTTATCTTTGAATTAATGGTTGCTAAGATATTCACTGTTTGTTTTTAAAAAGGTTAACTTGAGTTCATAGAATAAACATTGTTTTGCTTTAAAAAAAATACTTTTCCATTTCTGCTGTGCCACACCTGTAGAGTGGGCCGTGTGCTCCCCATACCACAATCTATTAAACGTGTGGGCCTGGTGAACTCCATGATACACTTTGGGGTTCTCTAAACCCTGGCCCATAACAATTTGGGGCAGCACGGTAGCATTGTGGATAGTACAATTGCTTCACAGCTCCAGGGTCCCAGGTTCGATTCCAGCTTGGGTCACTGTCTGTGCGGAGTCTGCACATCCTGCCCGTGTGTGCGTGGGTTTCCTCCGGGTTCTCCGGTTTCCTCCCACAGTCCAAAGATGTGTAGGTTAGGTGGATTGGCCATGATAAATTGCCCTTAGTGTTGGGTGGGGTTACTGGGTTATGGGGATAGGGTGTAGGTGTTGACCTTGGGTAGGGCGCTCTTTCCAAGAGCCAGTGCAGACTCGATGGGCCGAATGGCCTCCTTCTGCCCTGTAAATTCTATGATAATCTATGATAATTGGGGGCTCGAGGGGGATAAAAGTCTATCTATTGGATTGGCTTAGTGAACTTAAAGACAGTGAGAGGGTGAGCATATTGTGATTCCTTTTCAGGTGTGGTATTTTAGTTTAAGTAGGGTGTGTGTTGTGGACAATGGCTCTTTCAGAGGTTCAGAGGTTTTTGGGGGTGGAGACGGTCACACGCAGTACCTTACGGACGGAGACTAAAAGCAGACTGTTAGATTTGGCAAAAACATTGCAGTTAACATTACTTGACAAAATGCGAAAAGATGAGGTAATTATGGCGGTGGCTAAGCATTTAAAGTTGCCTGAAATACAGTCTGACACATTAGAAATGGCAAAGATCCAGTTGCAGATTAAGCAATTTGAACATGAAAAAGAATTAAAGCAGCTTGAATATGCAATGAGAGAAAAAGAAAAGGAGAGAGAAGAAAGAAACAAAGAAAGAATATCCTTAGCAGAACAAAAAGAAAAAGAAAGGGAGATACAGATCAAGAAAAAACATAAAGAGAGAGAGTTTGAACTTCAGAAAATGGCCATGAAACATGACAGTCAGTTAAAATTGGCAGACGTAAAGGGAAATGTACAGTTGGATGATAGTGATGAGGATAGTGAGAAAGAGCATCATAGCCAAAGGCTTGGTGGGGATCTATTTAATTTTGCCAAGCATTGCCAAGGTTTGATGAAAAGGAGGTAGAAGCCTTTTTCATTTCATTTGAGAAGGTAGCTAAACAAATGAAATGGCCACAGGTCATGTGGGTATTACGGATTCAAACAAAGCTGGTAAGTAGGGCTAGTGAAGTGTTTGCATCACTACCGGTGGAGGTATCGGGGACGTATGAGGAAGTGAAAAAAATCACCTTGGGTGCATATGAACTAGTGCCTGAAGCCCACAGACAAAGGTTTAGAACTTTAAGGAAAGAATTTGGTTAGACATACATGGAGTTTGAAAGGCTCAAACAGAGTAATTTCGATAGGTGGATAAGGGTTTGAAAATAGACCAAACGTATGAAGCTCTCAGAGAAATTATACTTTTGGAGGAGTTTAAAACCTCAATTCCTGATGTAGTGAGAACTCATGTGGAAGAACAGAGGGTTAAAACTGCGAGGTTAGCAGCAGAAATGGCAGATGATTATGAATTGGTTCATGAATCAAACCTTGGTTTCTGACATCAGTTTCAGCCGGTGAGGGATAGAAACTGGGGACATGAGAAATACTCAAGTGGTAGAGGTAAAGGTGATCTGATGAGAGATAATAAGGAGAGTGTACCTCAGATTAAAAAATAAATCCAGGAAGGTGGAAAAGAAATGAAAAATTTCAAATGTTTTCACTGTAACAAACTAGGCCGTGTAAAGTCACAATTTTTGTTATTAAATTGAAAAAGCATAACGGGGAAATTTATGGTAGCACAGTGGTTAGCACGGTTGCTTCTCAGCACCAGGGTTCTACGTTTGATTCTCGGCTTGGGTCACTGTCTGTGCGGAGTCTGCACGTTCTCCCCGTGCCTGCGTGGGTTTCCTCCGGGTGCTCCGGTTTCCTCCCACAGTCCAAAGATGTGCAGGTTAGGTGAATTGCCATGCTAAATTACCCTTAGTGTCCAATAAGGTTAAGTGGGGTTACTCGGGTTAAGGGGATGGGGTGGAGGTGTGGGGTTTAAGTGGAGTGCTCTTTCCAAGGGCTGGTGCAGACTCGATGGGCCGAATGGCCTCCTTCTGCACTGTATATTCTGTGTTCTATGTTCTAAGATACAGTGCTGCACATTTTGCCACAAGGCCCTGAATAGGGCAATATTCACCTCTTAAAAATGCATTTCCAATTTTTGGATAGGGCTTTCCAATTCTCACCATAGAGAGTGTACCACATCATCGTTGCTTTCTGCGTCCTGTAAACCTGGCACTGCAAAATGCGCCACAGAGAGAGATTGAGGAGCTAGACATCTCTTTGGATGAGGAGGACTTGGATGGGGATAACTTTGAATAGAGCAAGAATTTGGATGAACCACATGAGGTTGGCATTGCACGGGTGCGGCATGGCAGACATGCCTGTGACAACCTCATATCTACAAGATTCCAAGAGGAATAAAATGAAGACAAGTTTTCAAGTTCTCTTCGTAAAAAAGAGGAAGTAAAAACACTTAGCTGCTTTTCATGTGGTGAAGACCTGTCAATCATGACAAGAGTGTTTATAAACATTGTGGTTAGCATCAAAGCAGGATAATGGAGATGAATTCAAGCATGAAGGGAAAGATAAATAAACAATCCACCAAGCCGGTGTTTCTGGAGCAATAGAACTGCCAAATCACTGGCTAATTCAATGTATTGCTACGTGAAATTCAATGGGAGATCTGCATTTCAAAGGTGCAAAGGGATTTCTTACTCTTTGAAGTGTACTGGGCTTTCAAGGAAGCCTCTGAAACTTGTAACAGCTGCTGCTTTCAACATTTCTGTATGAGGCAACAGACATTAGGAAAGGGTAAGTGAAAAGTAGTGATTTTTCAGCCTACTGCCTGGACTGCTCTTCAACTTTCCAGCAGGGGGTCTCTGATAAGGGGTCTGCTGGGTGTCTCTGAGGGGGAGTCTGATGGGGAGCTGGTGGGGGGGTCTGGTGGGGGACAGGGGGAGGACCTGATGGGGGGGGTCCCTGTTGGGGGTCTGACGGGGGCGCTGATGGGGAGTTGGTGGGGGTGGGTGCAGTGGGGTTACACTCCTGCGTGTGTGCTGTGGAGGGTAACCCATGGTGGTGGGAGGGATGATTCCCCTACTTGTCAGCAGGAAGGTCAGTATTGGCATTGTGGCGGAGAGGGGGACCTACCACCAGACCTTGGTATCGGACTGCCTGCTCAAAATGTCGGCCTGATACCAGGATTCTGAAAGAACCCCGCAAGCTTCCCTCAATGGATAAATTTGCATGGAGTAGGGGGGTGAATCCCTCCTGGGCGTCACTCCTAGCGTCAGTGGAGACCAGGAGCGATTCGACTCCGGTGGGAGCACTCAGCGTCAGAATGGAGAATCCAGTCCAGCGTCTTCATCTGTGGCTTTATGGCAGCTTGCGATATTGTGAGCTTGTCGTTTCCAATCAATTTGCTTTTATACTTCAGGTTGTGCGGAGGGCAAATAAGCTGATCTCGCAGCCTTTCATCTGTCTCTGTGAATTTACATTTTCTAGCTGCATTTTTCAATCTTGCTTTGAAATTGTCAACAGGCTCACCTGATTCCTGCTTCAGGCATCAAAATTCATATCGGCAGACCAATGAGTGGATTTGGCTGGAATTGCGTGCTGGAGTTTTCAAACGTTTGTCTGGGTTTCTGCAGTTATCTCCACTCAGCTTTCACTTTTGGAAAGCTCCTGAATGTTAGCCTTCAATTTAAAAAAAAAATTCAAATGCCTCTATAATGTCATTTATCGTGGGTTGAAGCTATGTGTTTATTCCTACGGCGGCTACTTCATTTTCGCATGATTCACTCACTTTCTCTCTCTTTCCCTCTCTCTCTGGCACTAATTCAGGTTGATTTTTTAATCTAATTCAGCACTAAATTTGTTCAAAATGTTTGGATTTTTATTCACAAAGAACCTGCTGCCACCAAGTTATTTCTTCCAATTCCAACAAGTTAGAAATAGTCACAATTTACTCAAAATGCTGGAGCTTCTTTGAGCGCATTTCTTAATGCTCTTTATGGGGCTGATAGACTAAAATATTGTTACTTGGCTCTGACTGCAGTGCGGCAGTGAGAGTTGCACTCAGAATATATATGCACATAGAAATTAGAATGAGATTTGAGCTCTTTATGAATAATATAACAATATAACAGGACCTTTGATAATCAAGCCTAGCTCCCTACTGGGTAGCCATGATATGGAGATGCTGGCGTTGGACTGGGGTGAGCACAGTAAGGAGTCTTACAACACCAGGTTAAAGTCCAACAGGTTTGTTTCGAATCACTAGCTTTCGGAGCGCTGCTCCTTCCTCAGGTGAATGAAGGAGCAATGCTCCGAAAGCTAGTGATTTGAAACAAACCTGTTGGATTTTAACCTGGTGTTATAAGACTTCATAACTTACTGGATAGGGATTGCTGCGATGGACATTGGCCACATAAAATTTATCGGTTTCCTGAGAGGTACCGCTCTGAAATGTCATAGGAAAAATTTCTCCCAGACCCCCTCTGTAACTTCGGCAGGTGACTGGCCGAATAATCAGCGAATGAACCCAAATGGCTATTTTCATCTATTGACACCATGCTCTGAGCTGATACAGACCTCGTCTGTCGCTATGTTGCTGGGAAGGCGTAACTTTTCAGCCCTTGCTTAATTCTGGGAAGTATGTATGTCTCTAGCTGATGCTTAATTTTTATCCCCCAGTAATACATGATGGTTTAACCTGTTCACAGTTTGTACGAAGCAATCACCCATCCAGATTGGAAAGTCTAGTAACATCTTAGCTTAAGGAATTCAGGTTTTTTATCAACACATGAAGAAGATTCTTTCTCCCCTCCAGGTATTGTAGCTGCAAACTTGCTATAAACACCCACATAAGCACCGGATAACATGACCTTCAGCTTCCAGACAAAGCTCCAATCGTGGTTATAGATATAGAGCAAAGTGTATTGAATCCTAACTGCTAATAATAATACAAGTCAATCATTGCAACAGCATTCAAAATCTTGCTGCCGATATTGCTCCATCTCTCTTTTTCTCATTCTAGAATTTGCTGAATTTTACCTTCGCACGGCCAAATCCCTCAGGACCATTACATTACCAAGAATGAGAGTACATTCTGAATACAGTAAAATGGAACTGAGTTGGTTATTCATGAGTACTGGGACTGTGAGCTATATAAGTCTTTTCCAAGATGAGATTGATATGCAATATTAAGGTTTTAGATTCCCTGGCTATGTCGCAGACCGCCAATTGGACAGTAATTAGTCTCTGCGCCTTATTTTAATTGGTACATGGCCATTAAAACTTTATTAGGTCCTGTACCACCATTAGCAAGGCCAGACCAGTGACTGCATGTCATTTTTTTTGTCAAGCCATCTACCATTTACGAAACCTAGCCCCCCCCCCCCCCCCAACCCCCCCAGTGCCGGGGTGGCATGGTAGCACAGTGGTTAGTACAGTTGCTTCACAGCGCCAGGGTCCCGGGTTCGATTCCCGCTTGGGTCACTGACTGTGCGGAGTCTGCACGTTCTCCCTGTGGCTACGTGGGTTTCCTCTGGGTGCTCCGGTTTCCTCCCACAGTCCAAAGATGTGCAGGTTAGGTGGATTGGCCATGATAAGCTGCCCCTCAGTGTCCAGGCATGTGCAGGTTAGGTAGGGTTACGGGGATAAGGTGGGGGAGTTGGCCTGGGTGGGGTGCTCTTTCAGAGGGTTTGTGCAAACTCGGTGGGCCGAGAGCACTTGACAGAGTGGATACTGAATGGATCCTCCCTCTTATGGGAAAGTCTAGAACTATGGGGACACAGTTTAAATCTGAGGAGACTGAGATAAGGAGAATTGTTTTCTCTCAGAAAGATGTTAGTCTGTGGAATTGTCTCCAAAGAGCAGAGGAGGCTGGCTCTGAATATTTTCATGGCTGAGTTAGGCAGATCTTTGATCAAGTTAAACCACAATCAGTTCAGCCATGATCTTATTGAATGGCAGAGCAGCTCGAGGGTCCAAATAGCCTACTTCTGCTCTGAATTCTTGTCTTCTCATGTGTACCTTTTTATCCTTTTCTTTACTGCCAGAGGGACTAATTTTAGCTCCCAATCCACAAACGAGCACCATTTTGTCACTGCTCCATGCTTCAATTTAATTTCAAGCTGCTTGATTTTTTTAAAAAAAACATTCATTCGCGGTACGTGAGCGTCCCTGGCAAGGCCTCCATTTGTGGCCCCGTCCTAATCGTCCTTGAGACGGCATCGAGCTTGAATTTCTGCAGCCACAATGCTGAGGGAAAGGAAGTTCCAAGGTCTTGGTGCAGCAACTGCGAAGGAACAGCTTCAAGTTAGGAGGGTGCGTGACTTTGAGGGTGGTGTTCCCATGTGTCTGCCTCCCTTGTCCTTTTTGACGGTAGAGGTTGCAAGTTTGGAAGATGCTGCCCAGGGAGGGGTGGTGAGTTGCTGCAGTGCACCTTGTAGGTGGTACACCCTGCAGACACTGTGTGCCAGTGGTGGAAGGAATGATTGTTCAAGTTGGCGGATGGGGTACCAATCAAGGGGGGCTGCAGTGTCCTGGGTGGTGTCGCGGTTCGGGAGTATTATTGGAGCTGCACTCATCCATGTAACTGGAGAGTATTCCATCACCCCCCCCCCCCGACTCCTGCCTTGCAGGTGGGGCCAGACTTCAGGGAGTCAGGAGGTGAGTCGCTCACTGCAGCATTCTCAGCCTCTGACCTGCTTTTGTCGCCACTTTATTCACATGGTCCAGTAGGTACCATCACCACACAGCTAGCTTTTCAAATTCTTGTGGTTTGAATGGCTGAATTTAAGATTATCTCAGGTAGTGTCTGATGCACTATCAATTACGACGAGATGAGAGTAGAGAGTAATCGAGGCTTTATTACACAGAGATGTGTGGCCTCTTACAGCAGCTTACAAAATAGCTGCTGTTCGGAGAGCACACACTTTTATACTCTGCCTACTGGGCGGAGTCAGCAGGCAGGGATCTACCCCCGTACCTGTAGTACAGGGGCCTTACCGTAATACCCATATATATAACATAATACAATAGTGGTGACTACCACAGTGTCTAGCCCTTATTTGTCAGCCATACTTCAACACTGACACTCTTGACCCTGAGACCAAAGGTTGTGGGTCTCTTGGATGGGAGATTACATTGAGGGCCTGTTTCCCTCTTAGATGGATGTAAAGGATCCTATGGCTCTATTTGAAGAAAAGCAGCAAGAGTTCATGTGGCCAATATTTATCCCTCAGCCAACAGTCCGGGGAAGGGTTTAATAAAAGATCGGTTAGCTGTTGATGGGACCTTATTGTGTACAAACTGGCTGCTTTGTTTCCCCACATTCCAGCACC
The DNA here is from genome assembly GCF_047496885.1 of Scyliorhinus torazame. Classification (NCBI taxonomy): domain Eukaryota; kingdom Metazoa; phylum Chordata; class Chondrichthyes; order Carcharhiniformes; family Scyliorhinidae; genus Scyliorhinus; species Scyliorhinus torazame. Next base: position 180,405,751 of record NC_092723.1, on the reverse strand, counting down.
CATTTTGTTTCAAAATTATTAATTGGCCGTGATATGCTCAAGCGTTTCCTTTCTTTACTATCAAATGCACTCAGCAGCTAGAAATCTTTAAATGACGTCAAACAAAAGACCTTCTTATCCCAATTCATACATTATCATTGTTAGGAAATGGCATTCCCAAAAACGATTGTAAAGATGTGGATGACATGCCAGTAGTCAGAAGCGTAATATTCCGTGATATTTATCAAATATTTGAAATGGATCCCTACTAAAAATTTCATTTCTGCCGTGAGGGGCTCATGTGCAATTGATTGCCCAATGTGTTCTGCTCTTGTACCAAATGTTTATAAGCAGCTGGAACAAAGTTTTGCATCAACCCTTTTTTGCATGAAGACTCCATCCTTCAAACTGGATGTAACATTGTCAGCCCTGAGGCATTTTGGACCCAAGCTTGAGGAGCACTTTAAGTGCTGTCTTAATGTGATGCACTTATGGGTATGTGGAAAAGTAGGTAATTGCTGGGTCAAAATGGCATTCATGAGAACACACCAAGGTGGAACTTTCTATTATTCCAGAATGTGTAATATTAAGGTGTTATGCAGTGTTAACTCTCTGTGTATAATTCACATCAACATGCAGCTTGTCTGAAAACCAGTTGAATAACGTGTTTCCATTACGAATTGAACAAACTGGAGGTACTTTCGGTAGCGTTATATAGGGGAAAGACGTACATGAGGTGGCTCCCGCTCGGGTCCTGTTCTTTTTGCCCTTTTCACACAGTTTCTTGTGGCACTTTTGTTTAAAAACCCACTCATGTAAATGGAATAAGGTACCTACATGGAGGAAACGACCAGGAAGACCAGGGGGAAAAAGCTTGAAAGCAGACGTTTGTCGACCGAATTGGAGGCTTCTCAGGGGTTGCCAGTGGAGAGAATGGCGGAGGCGGCCTCTGTGACTCCGGCCACTCCACTAACGGCCGAGATGCTTACCAGCACCTTGGCGGTGGAATTTGGGAAGCAATGGCGGGTAGTGTCGGTGAATGTCTGCAAATCGATGGAAGAGGCCCTGGCCCCTATTCGGTTGGCGTTGAAGAAGACCAACAGAACAGAATAAAAACACATGGCGCCATGATACAAGGCATGGATGTATCTCATCTCAAGGCATTCAAGGCATAGAGACCAGATTGCCTCTCTGGAAGTGGAGATGTCTCTGATGGCTGAGACGAATAAAGCGCTGAAGGCCAAAGCGAATGAATTGGAGAATCGTTCAAGGAGGCATAATATCCATGTTGCGAGGTTGCCAGAGGGGATGGAAGGCGCAACATCCACAGAGTATTTTGCAAAGTTGTTTGGGAAGATGGTGGGAGGGGATAGACTCACATACCCTCCCGAGCTGGACCAAGCCCACCGTCACCCTGCCAAGCCCCGTTCCAACGAATCACCGTGAGCAGTAATCGTGAAGTTTCACAGCTTCCAAGAAAAAGAGCGGGTATTGAGATTTGCAAAGGAGCATCGCGACTACAAATGGGAAGGTCACGCTGTCAGGCTTTATCAGGATGTGTGAGCGGACCTGGCAAAGACGCGGGCAGCGTTCTACAAGGCCAAAGCTGCCCTGTACAAAAGTGGAGTCCATTTTGGGATGGTGTACATGGCGTGGCTATGAGTGACCTTTATGGGGAAAGACTATTTCACTGATGGAAGGAACCCTGAGGAAGTGGATTCTTTTGTAAAAAAGCATGGGCAGAGTGCGGGATGATTGAGATTTTTGAGGCTTTTTTGGGACGTTGAGGGTTGGGCATGTGGATATGGGGAATTGCTGCGGTTCCTTGTTCATGTTTTGCATTTCTTTGCTCTTGTGTGGGTTGAATGTTTCGCAAGTCGGACTTGGGTGGGGTGTTTTAATTCTATGGGGGGTGATTTGACCTATTTGTTATAACTGTTGTGAAAATTTATAGCTCCCTGTTGGAGTACTATGTGTCCTTTTTCTGTCAGCACTTTTCTTCACGCTGGGCGGAAGTCGCCCTGCTAGCTGAAGAGTTAGCTAACGGGAGTGGTGTGATGGGGGTTGCTGCAGCTCATTATATTAGTTTTGTTTTAGATAATGAGATTAGTGTTGTTTGTTCTTTTTGGGGTTAGGCTTTAGTGGATATTGTTCACCAGACTGTTTTTTGCATGTATATTTGGCTGTGGTATTTTTGGGGTGGGGGAAGGGGTACTTTGCTGACGGTGATTGCACATTTTTCTTTGTTTAGTGTTCGTGGTTTTAAAAAATACATTTTATTCAGACATTTGCAGAAGCAAACAAAACAAATGATAGCAGTTGTAAAATTATGCAGAATAAATAACCAACACCCATTTCCCCTCCGCCTGCCCTGCCTTCCCCATTTTAACCCCCTTAACCCCACCTCCCTCTTTGCTGACACCTCGATCCTCCTTAAAGAAGTCAATGAATGGCTTCCATCTCTGAGCGAACTCATCAAACGACCCTCTCAGGATGAACTTGAACTACTCCGACCTCAGGAATTCCGCTAGGTCGTTCAAACCCACCCCCCCCCCCCCCCCACCTCCCCGCTTTCGGCAGCTCCGAGTCTCGCTACCCGAGCAAAATCCGTCTCCGGGCTATAAGGGAGGCCAAGGCCAAGACAGCGGCCTCTCTCATTCCCTGGACTCCTGCCTGGGTCTTCCGACACCCCGAATATCGCTACCTCTGGACTCAGGGCTACTTTTACCCCCAACACCCCCTCGGGCATTACGTCCGCAAACCCCTGCCAGAACCCATTCAGCTTCGTACATGCCCAAAACACGTGGACATGGTTCGTGGGCCTCCCCATGCACCGCCCACTCCTATCCTCCACCCCCTCAAACAACCTACTCATCCTCGCCACTGTCATATGCTCCCTGTGGACTCCTTTAAACTAAATAGGCTGAGCCTTGCACACGACGAGGACGCATTCACCCTCCACACAGAGCCTCCTCCCATGCCCCGGCCTCCATCTCCCCCCCCCCCCCCCCCCCCCCCCCCCCCCCAGCTCCTCCTCCCACTTCCGCTTAATGTCCCCCACCAGAACCCCCTCCCAACCCATCAGCCCCTTGTAGGACTCGGACACCTTCTCCTCCCCTATCCCCCCCCTCGACAGCATCTTATCTTACAGGTGCAAGGGCAGCAACTCGGGAAAGGACGGCACCCCCCTCATCAAAAAATCCCGGACCTTCAAGTACCTTCAAAATCGTTCCCCCTGGGCAGCCCATACTCTTCCCCCAGGTCCTGTAATTTCGCAAAACTACCCCATTCAAACAGATCCCCGAATCACTCAGTCCCTGCCTTCCGCCACCCCCAAAACCTTCCATCCAGCCCCCAGGTGCAAACCGATGGTTATCACAGATTGGTGCCCACACCTAAGCACCCTCCAGTTCCAAATGTTGCCTCCACTGCCCCCATACCCTCCGGGCCAATAGCGTCACTGGGCTCACGGCTAAAACGCAGAGGTGCCGTTAGCAATGCCCTCAAGCTCGTTCCCCTACAAGGGGCCGCCTCCATCCACCCCCATGCTGACCCTCCCCCACTACCCATTTCCTAACCATAGCGATGTTTGCCGCCCAGTAGAAATTCATTATATTCGGCAATGCCAGTCCTTGTCCTCCCCATTGGACCCAGAGGAAATTTGGAAACGAATTGGGTTGATGCAGACGGGTAAAGCTCGTGGCCCTGATGGCTTCGGCATTGAGTTTCATAAGACGTTTATGGAACAATTGATCCTTCTAATTTTAGATATGCTCAATGACTCCCTGTCTCGGGGTTCATTGCCTGTTGCACTTGCGGAGGTCTCTATTTCCCTGATTCTTGAAAAGGACAAGGATCCTACGGAACGCGGGCCGTGTCGACCTATTCCGCTTTTGAACGCGGACGCTAAGTTACTCGAAATGTGTTGGCGCTGTGGTTAGAGTCCTGCCTCCCAGAGGTGATCTCGGAAGAACAGACAGGCTTCGTCAAGGGCCTGCAATTGTCGGCCAATACACATTAGCTAATAAATGCTGTTCTTGCCCCCTCTTCAGTACCCGAGCCGGAGGTGATTGTTTCCCTGGGAGCAGAAAAGGCGCCTAATTGGGAGGTTTGGATTTGTTCAAAAGTCTCTATCCTGGATTTGTTCTCTTTACAGAGCTCCCACTGCTAGTGTTCGCACAATGCTCAGAACTTGGGCAACTTTCCACTGAATAGGGGCACGAGGCAGGGAGGCCCGTCGTCTCCACTCCTATCTGCTTTTGCAATTGAACCGCTTGCCATAGAATCATAGAATCCCTACAGTGCAGGAGGCTGCCATTCGGCCCATCGAGTCAGCACCGACCCTCTGAAAGAGCACTCCACCCAAGCCCACTTCCCCACCCTATCTCAATGACCCCTTAACCTAACCGACACATCCCTGAACACTACGGGACAATTTAGCTTGGCCAATCCACCTAACCTGTACACCCTAGGACACTAAGGGGTAGTTTAGCACTGAGGTCTTTCAGCAAGGGGAGGGGCTAAATCGGGGAAGGGTGTCCTTGTATGCAGATAATCTGCTTCTTTTATATTACGGACCCAGTACCCACTATGGGTGAGATAATGAAGCTACCTAGGAGTTTTGGCTCCTTCTCTGCGTATAAGCTGAATTTGGATAAGAACAAATACTTCCCGGTTAGCCCCCCCCCCCCGCCACCGGGGACAGGAACCCATCTTTTCGCCTGGCCAGATCTAGCTTTCGTTATCCAGGTGGCCCACAATTGGGCCTCACTTCATAAATAAATTATTCTAGTCTGGTCAGTGGGGTCGAATTTGCTTTGCAGAAGTGGGATAACCTCCTATGCATAGCGGGCAGCATTGAGACTAAAAAAATGATTGTGCGCCCGAGATTTTTATTTATTTTTCAGTGTCTCCTCACTTTCCCCTCCAGTCCTTCTTCGTCAGAATTAACACATTAGTGTCCTCTTTCAACTGGTAAGATCCCAAGGATCTTTTGGGCGTTCCTCCAGAGAGGTAAACATAAAGTTTGAGCCAATTTATTCTTGGGCGTCCAATATTGAGAAGGTGCTGGGGTGGTTTAGTGAACGGGGTTCCATGTGGCAGTAATTGGAGCCAGGTTTTTCTGAGGGTTCCAGCCTCGAGGCGTTAGTAACGGCATTGATGTTGTTCTCTCCAGTGAGATGGTCCTCAAATCTGGTGGTGGGTGTCCACCCTGAGAGTTGGGAAACAGTTCAGAAAGCATTTTAAACTTTGTTCCATGAGGTTGCTGGTCCCGATCTGCAATAATCACCTGTTTTTGCCAGAGGGTTTAGACACGACATTTAAGTCATGGGAAGCGAAGGGTTTGAAGAGGTTTGGGGACTTGTTCATGGTTTACCAGCTTTACGGAGCTGTGGCAGAAATGTCAACTCCCCGGTTCCAATCTGTTCTGATATTTTCAGATTCACGATGTTTCCCTCTTTTCCCTTGGCATCGCCCTACTCCCTGTTCAAGAGGATTTTGTCATCGGCCGGGTGTGGTGGGAGCAGCACTTTGTGTATTTACCGCCAGATCCTATCAGCGGAGTCGGTTCCATTGGATGATGAGGTGTGGAACGAGGCTCTTCGCAAAATCAACTCTACTTCCTCTTGCGCTCGACTTAGTCTGGTCTAGTGTTCAAGGTGGCACACAGGGCTCATTGCCGAGGGCGAGGACGAGCAGCTTTTTCTCTGGGGTGGAGGACAGGTGTGAACATTATTCTCAGGGGCCGGCTAACCACACTCATTCGTTCTGGTCTTGTCCCAAGTTCATAGAATTTTCATAGAATCATTGAATTTACAGTGCAGAAGGAGGCCATTCGGCCCATCGAGTCTGCGCCAGCCCTTGGAAAGAGCATCCTACCTCAGCCCACACCTCCACCCTATCCCCGTAACCCCATCTAACCTTTTGTGGACACTATGGGCAATTTAGCATAGCCTATCCACCTAACTGCACATCTTTGGACTGTGGGAGGAAACCGGAGCACCCGGAGGAAACCCACGCAGACACGGGGAGAACGTGCAGACTCCGCACAGACAGTGACCCAAGTCGGAATCGAACCCGGGACCCTGGAGCAGTGAAGCAACTGCGCTAACCACTGTGCTACCGTGCTGCCCTGTGCTTCTGGGTCTCCTTCTTTAGCACCAGGTCAGAGAAACTTAATGTCGAAGTGGAGCCATGTCCTTTTTTGCCATATTTGGGGTATCAGGCTCACTGGTGCAGCGGACGGGGGTGAAGGTGGATGTCCTCGCCTTTGCCTCATTAATAACCTGAAGACGAGTTCCGCTGGGGTGGAGATCTTCTGCCCCGCCCAGTTCCTCGGCTGGTTGGGTGACCTCATGTCGTTCTTACATCTGGAGAAGGTCAAGTACACCATTCGCAGGTCGGTAGAAGGGTTCTACCTAAGATGGCAGTCATTCATTTCCTTTTTTAAAGAGATAGTCACCGTCAGTTGTTAAGGGGTTTTGTTTCATGTTGGGGGGCGGGGGGGGGGGAGTTAAGTTAATTGGGGTTCTCGATTGTTTATTGTGTTCTTTTTGTATTGTAACTTGAGTTAGCTGTTTTAGATTGTTTTGGTTATGAAAATGAAAAATGAAAATGAAAATCGCTTATTGTCACAAGTAGGCTTCAAATGAAGTTACTGTGAAAAGCCCCTAGTCGCCACATTCCGGCGCCTGTTCGGGGAGGCTGTTACGGGAATCGAACCGTGCTGCTGGCCTGCCTTGGTCTGCTTCCAAAGCCGGCGATTTAGCCCTGTGCTAAACAGCCCCAAATGAAAGAATTTCAATAAAAATATTTTTTTAATGAATTGAACAAACTGCATTTTACCCTGTTACTTTTCTCTCCATTGGGCAGCATAACTATCCACAGGGCGCAGCTGTAGTGACAGTAATGAGGTCAACTTTAACCTTATTGCAGTTGCTTTCTGTACCGCATGTTTTTATTCCTCTTAACATGTACGAAAAGATAAAATGAAACAATGCCGCAGTTGCCTCAGCATTTACCTTCGAGCATATCGCAACTGCGAAAGCAAAGGGTGTGAGAGATGTGTCGCCCTACAGATGGAACTGAACTCTTACTGCAGCAGTGCTCGAGGGGCAGGCATTGCTCCAGGTCACATTGCAATGAAGCTAAGCCTTTCTTAGCTTGTGCAAACAGACTGGTTACCGAGTATCGATAAACAATTGCTCGGACTTGGAATGATTTAGAATTTGTTATAAGAACTAGGAACAGGAGTCGGCCATCTGGCCCCTCGAGCCTGCTCCGCCATTCAATGAGATCATGGCTGATCTTTGTGGACTCAGCTCCACTCTCCGGGCCGTACACCATATCCCCGAATCCCTTTATTCTTTAGAAAGGCATCTATCTTTTTCTTAAAAACGTTTAAAGAAGGAGCCTCAACTGCTATTGATGGGCGAGATGACATTTAGAATGGATTGGTGCATTTAATGGTTCTGTACAATGGCTGAAAGGTAACAAGTGACGAGAGGACGTATATTTGGACCTGATAATTAAATCCGATGGAGAGGCATTCATTGGGGTCAAGGAATAGGTCACCTGGTTTCATGCCCGGTGAGGTTTTGATGCAAAGACTACACAGAGGTAGTCCTTATAATTTTAGGAGGTTTATGTAATTGTGTATAACACTGATGAAATAAGGTAACGTAATACCAGCAACTTCAGAAACAAAATGTAAAAGACATTTTGAAGCTAGGAAAGGGTTAATATTGGAGTCTTTAAGATGCTGTGTACCTCTCTGATTCTCTGCAGAGCCGCAGCGTGGCTGTATAGTCTCTGTATCCGTGCTGTAAGTGTAATTATGTTCGAGTAGGGCTCACTATCTCTCATCAGGGGGAGCTGTTGAGGCAGCAACTGGGCGAAAAATCCTACAGTAAACGTTCGAGCCATGTCACTCACTCTGAATTTGTTTGGACATGATTGGCTGCATCTCTTCTAGGAGCTTGTTGGCATTCTGTTGTGTAGATGTTGGCTGTTGAAGGACGTTGTGCAGTGAGGGCCTGGATCGGTACTGCCTTGCAAGCTATCCTCAGTGCCTTTGAGTGCCTGTGCTTCTGTCTGAGTGCTGGGAGAGGCAGAGAATTCTTGCCTGGTGTGTGTGCAGCAAGCTCAAGGTTGTATATGGATAGAAGCTCTCTGCTTCAGCTCATACAGGAGCAGGTCAGTATGTCTTTAGTCACCCCCCCCCGCACTTGGATCATCTCACTCTAGGGTTAATGTTTCATTACTCTGAATGTCATCACATATTAATGAATCACAAGTCACATCTTACATGGTCCTTTTGCGTTTTATTTGTCTGGCTGAATAATTAGCTAATATCAGTGCTGTGCAAACACTGGAGCCGAGGGAGCGAATGCAAAGATGCAGGGAAACAAGATGGGACTCAGAAAAATCAAAGTAAGGGGAAGTCAGGCAGCAGATTTTTAAACTGACAGCACTTTATTCAGAAAGGGAGAGGATAAGGAGAGGCGGGAAGTGCTGAATTTGAAAATGAGAAATTGGAAAAGCACAAAAAAATGAAGGGGAATGAAGGGGGCTGGATGCACTGTATTAAAATAACTTGGGAAGGGAGTGCGGAATAAGGGTTTAAGGAAAGAAAGGAATGAAAAAGAGAAAGCAAAACGGGGAATGCAGTGCAGTGACAGAGTGATGGAGAAAATCTCGGACAGGAGAACAGTAAATTGCAACTACTCATCGAGAGCAGGATGTGGAGTCACAAACGCTCACAATAATACTATTTTGGTGCTTCTTCAAATGGAAAATAACTCCTACTTTAACTAACAGGGTGGTTTTCTTGGAATTGAACACAAGTTAACAAAAACTTGCGCTGCCTAATACCATGGTGTCAATTTATTGTAACTCGAGCCCTCTTAATTTAGAATTCCCATAACATGTGTGTGCTCTTGTTTTGATTTTATCATATAGTCTATGCAGTGCATTTATACATTCCTGTTCCATATCATATACTATATAAAGAGGGTCATATTTACGATTATTTAACAAAACCTATCAAATACAAATTAGCCTAAAAAACCTGGAGGAAAATTTACTAAATGAATCTTTTAGCTATAGATTGAAGTTAGAGATGTTAAAAATCATTAATGTAGTCAATACGGATTAAAATGAGTAATTTATGCCGGGAAATGTGATGCTTGAAAAATGATTTCTTGAGATTGATCTTTTTGTAGGAATTTGTGATCTCTGAATTTTGGTGAATTTGGACACAATGTATTTTTGAATGCCTGATTATGCACCATACAACTCTTACTCTGCTAATGTGTGAAAAATGACTGACGTGTTCTGGACTGATATTTTTCAGTAAGTTATTGCATCAGTAGGCGGGCATTTCTGTACTCCAATCAGAGATATGCCGTTAAAGTCTATGTCTCAATCAGGAATTTTGTATCATAGGAATAATGAAAGTCCATTTGCCCAATTGTGTTTCAATGGAATGGGAATGAATGAAAAGTGATTTGGTTAATTGGATTTCCACATGATGGGAGTGAATGAGGTTTGATTTAGTCCAAAGAAATTTGATACAGGGTGAGTATATAAGGAACAATTGGACCTATTGAAATCTTTTATAATGGAAATGTTGGGGAAATGACTTGGTTAATTGTAATTCTGTGTAATAGAAATGAAGACGAAGTGATCATTGGAATTTCTTTCACTATTGTATATTTATTCTTGGGACGTGGACATCATAGACATGGCCAGCATCCCAAGTTACCTTTGAGACAGTGGTGTTGGCTGTCTTCATGAACCTCTGCCATCTCCAGGATGACGGTGTTGCGACAATGTTGTTAGTTAGGGGGTTCCAGGATTTTGAGCTGGTGACGATTAAGGAACAGCGATATATGTCTAAGGAGTGATGGTGTACGAGGAACTTGGAAGGAAACTTGGAGTTGGTCATGTTTGTCGTGTTGGGTGTTCCGCTATACAAATGAACCAACACGGTTGTAGATGGTACAACTCTGTTTTATTACTCTTGATAACAACATCTGTTAACTCATGGCTGTGGTTCGTTCTTTACCCGTTAACCTGTGGACCCAGCCCTAACACTATCTTAGAGAGGCACTCAGCACATGGTGTATGTCTGAGCGGCACGCTGTGAGCTCTGTGCTCTGAGCTATCTCCTGCTGGAATGCGCAGGAACTGAGGTGTTCCCTGTTTTATAGTGCGTGCGCTCCCACTGGTGGTTGTCTGTGATGTTGCGTGTGTGTTGATTGGTCCGTTGATCTGTCCATCAGTGTGTGTGTGTGATTGCACCATGATATGTTTATATGAATATCATGACATCCCCCCTTTTCACAAGGATATGTGCCTATATGGTAATAAATATTGGTGTGTACTGAGTGCAGCTGAATATGTGTGTGCAATATCTACAACATGTACATGAGGCTAAACTATATACATAGGAAGGTGTCAGGTGCAACAGAGCAACAAGGTTGTACCACAAACAAAACAAGTGCAATCATCAAATATCGAAAGAGAACTCCTGAAACGACAAAAAGAAAAACACATTAACATTGCTGCATAACAATTCAGTGAGTCCAATGTGCAAACAGGCTCATAAGTCCAGCCTAGTAGGTGGGCGACGAATCCGGGTTGACCGTCTCAAGGGTGGGTCAAGATCCACCGGCTGAGGAATGGGCCTGGCCACTGGCGATAGAGGAATAGGCATAGTGGCAGGAAGCTCCACGAAGTCGACATCAGGGACAACAGGAGGGCGTGGCACCGGTGCATGATCACGTAGCCAGTGTGGAAGCAGCCGAAGGGCCCGTTGATTACGCCGGCGAATGGAGCCATCAGGCATGCGAATCAGGAATGAGCGGGGAACCATGCGGTGGAGAACTTCAGCAGTTGCCGACCAGCCATCCTCTGGAAGGTGTATGCGGACGTTGTCTCCAGGCGCCAGGGCAGGAAGATCAGTTGCCCGAGTGTCATGAGCCACCTTCTGCTGAGCACGCTGCTGTCGCATCCTTTGCAGTACTGGAGCATGGTCGGGTTTAGGAACATGACTGGACGGTGGTCCTGAGGGCGCGACCCATCAACAGCTGGGCTGATGAGAGGCCCGTGGACAGTGGGGCCGAGTGATAGGCCAGCAGGGCTAAACAGAAATCCGATCCGGCATCAGCAGCCTTGCAGAGGAGCCGCTTGACGATATGAATGCCCTTCTCCGCCTTTCCATTGGACTGGGGGTGCAGAGGGCTGGACGTCACGTGTGTGAAGCCATACGAAGCGGCAAAAGAAGACCATTCATGGCTCGCAAAACAGGGCCCGTTGTCCGACATGACGGTAAGCGGAATGCCATGGCGAGCGAAGGTTTCCTTACATGCTCTGATTACAGCTGATGATGTCAAGTCGTGCAGGCGTATGACCTCCGGATAATTTGAAAAATAATCAATTATGATGACGTAGTCCCTGCCGAGCGCATGAAAAAGGTCCACACCCACCTTTGCCCAGGGGGACGTTACCAAATCATGGGGCTGAAGCGTCTCAGGGGGTTGCGCCGGCTGAAACCTTTGGCAGGTGGGGCAGTTGAGCACCATGTTGGCGATGTCGTCGCTGATGCCCGGCCAGTACACAGCTTCTCGGGCCCTCCGCCTGCACTTCTCAACCCCGAGATGGCCTTTGTGTAATTGTTCGAGGACCAGCCTGTGCATGCTGTGTGGAATCACAATCCGGTCCAACTTTAGGAGGACACCGTCAATGACGGTCAAGTCGTCCCGGACATTGTAGAATTGTGGGCACTGTCCTTTGAGCCACCCTCCCGTCATGTGGCGCATCACACGTTGTAGAAGGGGGTCAGCCGCTGTCTCACGGCGAATACGGGCCAGACTTGCATCATTAGCTGGCAGATTGGCTGATGTGAAGGCCACATGCGCTTCGACCTGACAGACGAACCCTCCCGATTCGGGCAGTGTGCTCACTGCTCTGGACAGGGCATCCGCGATGATGAGGTCCTTTCCCGGGGTGTAGACCAGTTGGAAGTCGTACCTCCGGAGCTTGAGCAGAATGCGCTGGAGGCGAGGTGTCATCTCATTAAGGTCTTTTGTATGATGCCGACCAGGGGGCGATGGTCGGTTTCCACGGTGAACTGAGGGAGACCATACACATAGTCATGGAATTTATCTATGTCTTTTAACAAACCCAGGCACGCCTTCTCAATCTGCGCATAGCGCTGTTCTGTGGGGGTCATGGCCCGCGAGGCATAGGCGACCGGGGCCCATGATGCAGTGTCGTCCCATTGCAGGAGTACCGTCCCAATGCCGGACTGGCTGGCATCAGTCGAGATCTTTATATCTCGAGCAGTGTCGAAGAACGGCAATACCGGGGCTGTGGTGAGCTTGATCTTGAGCTCCTCCCATTCCTTCTGGTGTGCGGGCAGCCACTGGAACTCCGTAGTCTTCTTCACCAGGTGGCGAAGAGCCGTTGTGTGGGAGGCTAGGTTGGGAATAAACTTCCCCAGCAAGTTGACCATCCCGAGAAAGCGTAGCACTGCCTTCTTGTCTGCCGGCTGCGGCATGGCTGTAATAGCTGTCACTTTGTCTGCATCCGGACGCACCCCTGACCGGGATATGTGGTCCCCCAGAAACTTTAGCTGAGTTTGGCCAAAAGAACACTTGGCTCGGTTGAGGCGCAGGCCGTGTTCTCGTATCCGAGCAAAGACGCGCTGGAGACGACTGATGTGCTCCTGTGGTGTGGTGGACCAGATGATGACGTCGTCAACACAGACGCGCACCCCTTCGATGCCCTCCATCATCTGTTCCATGATCCGATGAAACACCTCGGATGCCGAGATGATGCCAAACGGCATCCTATTGTAGCAGTATCTGCCAATGGAGTGTTGAAGGTGCACAGCTTCCTGCTGGACTGATCCAGCTGAATCTGCCAAAAACCCTTTGAGGCATCCAAGATTTTAGCCCGGGCCACTTCGCTCGTGATCTCTTCCCGTTTGGGTATGGGGTAGTGTTCCCTCATGATGTTATTGTTCAGGTCTTTCGGGTCGATGCAGATCTGGAGTTCGCCAGAGGGCTTTTTTACGCACACCATGGAGGTGACCCATGGCGTGGGCTCCGTGACCCGGGAAAGCACTCCTTGGTCCTGGAGATCCTGCAGCTGCTGCTTGAGGCGGCCCTTGAGTGGTGCTGGGACTCTACGAGGTGCGTGAATGACCGGGGTGGCGTCCAATTTGAGCCGTATTCTGTAAGTGTAGGGCAGTGTGCCCATGCCCTTGAAAGCCTCCTGGTTGTGGGCAAGGAGCAAGTGGAGCTGTGCCCTAAAATCTGCATCCGGGAAATCGGACGCGCCTTCTGGAGACAGAGTGTGTACCCGCTGAACGAGGTGGAGAACCTTGCACGCCTGTGCGCCTAACAGAGAGTCCTTCGAGGATCCAACTATCTCAAAGGAAAGTGTGGCTGTGTATGCATTGCGTGTAACCTCGAGCTGGCAGGATCCCATGGCCGGGATAACATTACCGTTGTAATCGACCATCTGACAGCGGGATGGCCGAATCGGTGGTTTGATCTTCAAGGCGTAGAAGGCTGACCACGCAATGAGATTGGCGGAGGCACCAGTGTCTAAACGGAATGTGATTGGTGATCGATTGACCGTTAGGGTGGCACACCATTCATCACCCGGATTGACGCTGTGCACTGGCATCGGCTGGTGGGTCCTACTTGGGGACATCCGATTTCTGTCAATTACCGCAACACGGAAGGCTTCCCGGTCGTCGGTATCACCGGTCTGTACGTCGTCAGGGTATGACTCGGTGTATGGAGGCTGAATGGCCCGCACATCCCTGCGAGGCTGGCGGAATTGGGGAGCGTTGGCAGGTTGAGCTGCTCGACAGCAGGCAGCGTAGTGGCCCATCTTGCCACAGCGGAGGCATTGTCGATTTTGTGCTGGACATTGCCGCTTTAAATGTGCAGATCCACAGTTGCCGCACGTCATGACATCATGGCGTTCGTTGCGCCACCGTGCATGCGCAGTTTTGTCCTGTGTAGAGCGCGCCTGCGCGTCACGTCCCTCTGCGTCGGCATCTCTTTTGGCGTGTACAAGCGCGGGAGGCCTTGGAAAGTGCGCGAAATGGCCGCCCTCGTCTGGGCCGCGGGCCGGGAGGAACTCAATCGACTGGACCCGCTCGGCCTCATAGGACCCCGGCCGTGCCGATTCGGCCGCCTGGAATTGGGAGTACCGGCTGGTCGCGTTTTCGTGGAGGACGCAGGTTTCGATGGCGGTGGCTAAGGTGAGGCTCTTGATTTTGAGGAGCTGCTGGCGTAGGGTGCCCGAGGTGACCCCAAAAACTATCTGGTCCCGGATCATGGAATCGGAGGTGGCCTCATAGCCGTAGGACTGCGCGAGGATACGGAGGTGTGTCAGAAAAGATTGAAAAGGCTCATCCTTACCCTGCAGGCGCTGCTGGAAGAGGTACCTCTCGAAGCTCTCATTCACCTCGACGCTGAAGTGTTGCTCAAGTTTTAGAAGGACCGTCTTGTACTTCGTCTTGTCCTCACCTTCCGCGAATACCAGGGAGTTGTAGATGTGGAAGGCGTGTTGCCCTGCCGTGGAGAGGAGGAGGGCGATCTTCCTGGTGTCCGAAGCGCTCTCCCTTTCTGTGGCTTCTAGGAAGAACTGGAAGCACTGTTTAAACAGCTTCCAGTTGACGCCGAAGTTTCCAGCGATTTGGAGCGGCTGCGGCGGGCTGATGGTGTCCATGGCGCAGGATGGCGGATCGCTGAAGATGTGCAGGTAGGTCTCACAGTTGCTGGGTTCCAAACCTGGTACTATGTCGTGTTGGGTGTTCCGCTATACAAACAAACCAACACGGTTGTAGATGGTACAACTGTGTTTTATTACTCTTGATAACAACATCTGTTAACTCATGGCTGTGGTTCGTTCTTTACCCGTTAACCTGTGGACCCAGCCCTAACACTATCTTAGAGAGGCACTCAGCACATGGTGTATGTCTGAGTGACACGCTGTGAGCTCTGTGCTCTGAGCTATCTCCTGGTAGAATGAGCAGGAACTGTGGTGTTCCCTGTTTTATAGTGCGTGTGCTCTCACTGGTGATTGGCTGTGATGTTGCGCGTGTGTTGATTGGTCCGTTGATCAGTCCATCAGTGTGTGTGTGTGATTGCACCATGATATGGTAATATGAATATCATGACAATGTTCTCATCTACCTACTGCCCATGTCAGTCTATGCAGTGGAGATTGTGGGCTTGGGAGGTGAATTATAATAAGAAATCTGGTTGTTTTTCTGATATTCAAATCAAAGAACATGTTAGAATCTTGACATGTCAAAATGTCTCAGTCATTTACAAGTCAATGAAAAAAGTAATAGTTTGTTATAACATATTTTCCGCTATGCCACTTTTAAATATTGGCATTGTGCCTACTAGGGTTTTCCGTGTCGCTCTGAGCCATGTAACACAAAGAAGAGACTTTCTACACAAAGCTGCCAGCACTGGGCAAATCCTATGTGTGAGATTTATGGCCACATACCCAAGGCAAAAAAATATCATTTTCATTAAACATGACAGCCTCAAATTTCCCCCGCATTTGTTATTGGACACCTGGGTAATATGGACACAAACAAGTGAAGAAGCCGAACAGATCATTGAATTTCAGGCATGAGTGAGTTGTGCATTTAACAATATGCCCGGGATTCATCAACCTTTAGCAATATTCCATCAAACTCCGCATCCGAGTGAATCTCCACCCACAGAACTGGGCATGCCTCTGACACTCCAATGCAAGTATTCTCTAATTGCGCTTGTTCATTGGATCCCTCAACATTGACTGTAGATTTTCAAATGCAGCCGGGAGCAAAAGTATATTAATTACAATTTTCTGATCATTTTTAAGTAAATTATCCTGACTGAGACTTGCTTTCTGCTATGTGCTTCTGTAAATGCAATTTCTGACAAAATAGGTCACGTTAAAATTTGCAAGGCTACCTCAATTGCAGGTTCATAGAAAAGCTATGCCTGATGTGCATGAATGATGGTTAAATGAATTGGAAGTCAAAAGAAGAAATATGCTGCTGAGGGTTTGGTGTTTCCTTACCTCTGATGATTTTCACTCGCTTGTGCCAATTTTCACTCACTCATTTTGAGTCTGGGCTCATTCGACTGAATTTGGGAGAACACTTGAGCCCGTTTTGACATCAGCACAATGGGTGCGACTTCAAATAAATTTCAAGTGAAACGTTTGGGTTGCGCCTACGGAATGGAGTCTTGGTCAACAAGTGTTTTTCCGAGGAAGGCTTAGTTATCTGATGACAATAAAAAACAGCTAACGTTTTATCGGGGGGGGGGGGGGGGGGGGGGGCTGGCGCCAATGGTGGGAAATCCCCAGCTGGGTTTTATGTCTACCTAGCAGTTGATGACCCGCTGCCTAGAGCTTTCTCCCTTTTATGGGATGCGAGCTGCCTTTAAAATTGGTAGGATAATCAGAGTGCCAGCAGCCCTTCAGACCCAACAGTGGGAGTGGTGGATACTGCTAGCACTGCACCCATTTGAGAGATGCAGCGATTGCCGCCACTCTCCCAGCAAGCTCAGTGGTGTCAGGTGATGATGGGGCCAGTCAGATGGGGAGGGGGATGGTTTGTTGGTGAAAGCCGGAGAGATGTTAGTCACAGAGGAGGCCAGTGCTGCCGGGTGCCCTTCGAGTGGGCCAAGAGGCCCACAAAGGAGGACCCCCCACTCCCAACCCAAAGGGCTGACCCAGCAGCCTCCTAACGCAACGGAGTGCCCACCTGCTGCTGGTAAAATGCCAACAGCAGCGGGAATTGGCCCATAATTGGCTTCTGGGTGAGAGGGCCGTCCTCCATATTCCCCACTGCTGGCAGAATGCCCTGGTGGTGGGAAGGTGACGGGAACTCGAGCCTCCAACTCTCTGATGCGATTGTCATGCTCCTCCCCCTCGACTACATTTACTAACTGGGCAGCACGGTAGCATAGTGGCTAGCACTGTGGCTTCACAGCTCCAGGGTCCCGGGTTCGATTCCCGGCTTGGGTCACTGTCTGTGCGGAGTCTGCACGTTCTCCCCGTGTCTGCGTGGGTTTCCTCCGGGTGCTCCGGTTTCCTCCCACAGTCCAAAGACATGCAGGTTAGGTGGATTGGCCATGAAAAACTGTCCTTAGTGACCAAAAAGGTTAGGAGGGGTTATTGGGTTAAGGGGATAGGGTTGAAGTGAGGGCTTAAGTGGGTCAGTGCAGACTCGATGGGCCGAATGGCCTCCTTCTGCACTGTATGTTCTATGTTCTAACCCACTCCTGCAGGCCCATGAAATACAGCCATTTATGTAGCATCTTTAACATTGAAAAAAAAACCAAGGTAAAGGAAAAAAAAGAATGTTAAACTGGAGCTCAGAGTTTCGCGGACCCCCGCTCAGCGCCCCCCATGGAGGTTGGATGCTTTGCTATTGGCAGATAAAAGCTTTTGCGAGAGAATCTCCTCCACCATTGAGGAGTATTTGAGATTTAATAGGAATGAGGAGATTTCCTCTTCCATGCTTTGGGAGGCGTTGAAGGTAATTCTATTGCAGTATTAATGTAAGCCTACTTGTGACAATAATTAAAGATTATATATAAAGCGGTGAAGGATGACCTAAAGAGATGGGATAATCTCCCGCTGACTTTGGCGGGGGAGGGTTCAGTCGGTCAAAATGAATATCCTCCCAAGATTTCTATTTTTGATTCGGTGCTTCCAGTTTTCCTTTCAAAATCTTTCTTTGCTGGAGTCAACAAGATGATCTTGTCTTTTATTTGTGTGGGCAGGACCCCACGTGGCCGAAGGGGGTTCTTATAAAGGGATAGACAGTCAGGGGGCCTAGCATTGCCCAACCTGTTACACTACTATTGGGCGTCGAGCATGGAAATGGAGTGGGGGTGGTGTAGAGGGACGGTGTCCATGTGGGGGCAGATCGAGAGGAGCGACTTTAAAGGCACCAGTTCGAGAATATTGGTCACTGCTTCCCTCCTGTTTTCTCTGATGAATTGGACTGCCAATTGGTGGTGGTAGCTATCTTGAAAATATGGGGACAGTTTAGGTGGCACTTTAAACTGGGTGATATGTCGGTGCTGGCCCCAATTTGTGGAAACCACCATTTTGTGTTGGTGGTTTTGGATTTGTCCTTTGGGGCTTAGAGGGAGGAAGCGTTAGAGCGGTTTGGTGGCTTGTTTGATGGTGACAGGTTCGCTAGCTTCGAGGAGTGACTGGGGAAGTACAAATTCCCAAGAGATACGCAGTTTTGGTACTACCAGGTGCGAGACTGTGCGCAAGGAGGTCCTTCCCTTTGGCCCCTCCCTCCCACCCTCGTTAATGGAGTTATTTCAGTGGTTGAAGTAGGGGAGGGTGTCGGAGATCTATAGTCGGCTGGGTCCTGTGGGACGAGACTAAAAGGAAATGGGAGGAGGAGATGGGTCTGGGGTTTGAGGGCAGGGTGTGAAGTGAGGCCCTATATAGAGTCAACTCTACTTCCTCTTGCACTAGGTTTAGCCTGATTCAATTCAAGGTGGTGCGTTGGGCACATTTGACTAGGGCACGAATGAGTGATCTTTCCGCGGATGGGTGCGTGCAGTGCATGCGTGCATCCCACGCACATGTTCAGGTCCTGCAGTAAGCGTGTGAGCCTCTGGGTCTCATTTTTCAGCACCACGTCAAGAATTCTTGGGGTTGACTTGGAACCATTACCTCTGATGGCTATTTTTGGGATCTCAGACTTACCGGAGTTGCAGACGGGGATGTAGCTGGATGCTCTTGCCTTCGCTTCCTTAATAGCCCAAAGACGACTTTTCTTTCGCTGGAAATATCTAGCCCGGCCCAGTGCCGCGCGGCGTGGTTAAGTGAAACAATGGAATTTTTGTACTTGGAAACAATCAAGTATGCAATGAGAGGGTCAGCTGAACGGTTTTACCTGAGGTGGCAGCTGTTTATTTCCTATTTCAGGAACTTGGTCACCGTCGGATGCTAGTGGTGGCGAGGGGTACAGGGGATTGTTTGTTTTTGGGTTAGTGGGGTAGCAGGGTTAAAATATTGTTAACTTTTGTGTAGTATTTGGATGCAATGATGTTATATTGGAAAATTTGTTCATAAACGTTTTTTTTTTAGAAAGAGTCTCGAACACAGTGGCTAAATTAGTGTGCTCGAAAACTAAGAAAGGTGATTGACTGCAATGCTAAACTGTAAAATACAGGAAGATTTTAAACTACTTGGAAGTTGGGTCAGTAGGAGGGAAGCTAAATTCTATTAAGAGATATGCAAACTACATTGAGGATGAAAAAAATCTAGGAAGGCACGTTAGTTAAATTGAAAAGTTAGGACACCCTGGGCTAGGGCACGGTCAATTCCAGCCCCACTGATCCCGGAGTCACAACACAAGTGAATTCATCAATAATTCTTCTAAAATAATCTGAAATCTTTGGCCCTCGGCCGTCCAATAATTACAGTCACCAAGTTTGTAAGTTTAAACACAAATACTGCTTATTAATAACTGGAACAAATATGAAATATGCAGTGAATACAGCTGCTAAAAGTCAAGCTAATATCTGACTCCCCCTTCAAATGCCCCACATTCTATCCAGGCACACAAGACAGACAAGCACAGAGGGGTGGAAAGGGGTAAAATTAATAAGGGTTAAGGTCAAAAGAAAAGAGTCATTGCTTCACAAGATGAGTTCTTTAGTGCACGTTCTTCACAATATGAGTGTGGTTTAAAGTCTCTGGTCTACAGCCCACAATGACCCTCCTTGCAGTTAGCAATATCTTACTCACGGCTTTTCCAGGAGAGGCCCCTGGCTTCACATCAGCCTGCTCTGCAGAGAGTGGGTTACCAGGTTCTGGTCTGAGCTTGCATCAGTCCTTTTCTGCAGAGAAAGTTGGTTCCCACAGTCCTTTCGGTGAGAATTCGCTGTTTATTTATGGAGAAAACAGAGTGGCGAAAAGAGAGCTTTTCTCCCTTCACTGCCAAAAGTGAAACTCAAAGCTCTTTAGGTCTCTGAACCATTTCCGTGGAAAGAGAATCAATCACCCCCTGTTACTAGGCAGAACACCGCCTTTTAGTCCCATTCATTGTCCACCGTCTCATCAATCAATCCGAGTCATCGCATGTCAGTCTAAAGCAGCATGGCCTTCTGGATCTTCCTGTTCATGCAGCATCTGGGCGGCATGGTGACACGGTGGGGGCGGCATGGTGGCACAAGGTTAGCACTGCTGCCTCACAGCTCCAAGGACCCGGGTTCAATTCTGGCCTTCGGTGAATGCCTGCGTGGAGTTTGCATGTTCTCCCCGTGTCTGCGTGGGTTTCCTCCGGGTGCTCCGGTTTCCTCCCACAGTCCAAAGATGTGCAGGTTAGGTGGATTGATCATGATAAATTGCCCCTTACTGTCCCAAAGGTTAGGTGGGGTAACTGGGTTATGGGGATAGTGTGGAGGCGTGGGCTTAAGTAGGGTGTTCTTTACAAGGGCCGGTGCAGACTCAGTGGGCTGAATGGCCTCCTTCTGCACTGTAAATTCTATGATTCATCTGTGGAGAGAGAAACGTTTCTGGTCAACGATGATTTATCAGAACTGTAAAAGCAATTCCGATGTTTGGATGCCACTTTTTAAATTGCTGATGCAAATGTACTATTTTGGCCACTGTAGCACGGAACCAAAAAATAAGCTTTTGGAAGAATACAAAAATGGGAAACCAGTACGATTAAAAGAATGGATTATGGTGAACCTTGTTACGATGACTAAATTGAGTATACACTTATTAGAAAAGAGATGGGTGGGTAGTTTTATGATTGCTGTTTTGGGATTCTAAGGGGACTAAATAAGGTGATGGCTAGTCAGTCGATTTTGAGTGTGGCAGTATTGGTTTAAAATTGTAACTTATTGTGCTGGGGGCGGCACTGGACAATTCTCAGTGCTCAATGTGGTGAGCTGTGGCCTATTTGGACATCCCTTCCCCTCCACTGCTCAAAAGTTAATATCTACCCCATTATGTCAGCGGTAAATGGTGGAAGCAGAGTCTTGATTAATTCAGATGCAAATCACTTATATTTCTTACGTGAAACAATATTGATCGCGGGCCAAACCCCATCGGAGGCCCCCCCCCGGTGAAGGAGCACTTTTGCCCGCCTCACAGGCCGCCCCCGACCCTTCGCGCAGAGTTCCCGCTGGCAGCGACCAGGGGTGAACGGCACCGGCGGGGACTCTGTCTTATAAGCGCGGCCGCTCGGCCCTTCCGGGCTGGAGAATCGGCGGCCCCGCCGTTTCCAGCGGTGGGCGGTCGGCGCCGCGTCAAACACGCTGGCGCAAATGGCGGCGATTCTCCGCACCATGTCGTCGGGGACATCGTGGTGCAGTTGCGGCGATTCTCCGGTCCGCCGCGGGGCTCGGAGAATCGCGCCCTATGTATATGAACGATTTGAGAAATGCCATATGCCAGGTGTAGCATGCTTGGGAGAAACGGGTCTTTTTTATCCTCACTTCTGGCTACCAAACCTTGCACCATTGGACTCGTTTCAGGTCTGGTTACGTTGTGGATTAATTGATAGAGCTTGATTGTCATAATTAGATAATAACGCTGATATTATTTCATCATGTGAGTACCAAAATGGTTTAAGGTATACTAAAAGAATTTAGGTAGGTTTTTTTTCCATCTCATATGTTCCTAAGCAACAACTAAGAGATTAGGAGGAGGATTGACCAAAAGTTTGGAGTAGAGAAATGGGACGAAGTCGAGGCAAGACCATGCCCTGCTTCAGGGAACTCTGACATATGCACATCTGCTACTGTCGTTCTGGATTGAGCCCACTGTCCTTTAAGTCTGTGCACTGCTGAGCAGTGCTGTGTCCGACCTCCCTTCTCGAGGAGAACTGATCACAGTTGTCTCTGCTTTGGTTCCTCCTCCGACACACTAATGCCATGATCATCATCCAGTGTCAACCTTTGTAAATGCACTCAGGAACTGATTAATGTGATTGTATCCATGCTAACGGAGGGCGTGCTTGTAAAGTGTGAGGGAGCTTCTTTCAAGCTCTGCTGTGACTACACTTGGCCTGGTGATTATTAGGAGGTCCGTTTATTGTCTTGACATCTGCATCTGTGGGCAATGCAAGAGGGGGAACTGAACTCTTGTGGGAATCGTGAGCCAATTTCTTCTGTGAGGAAAGAGAGTGTGATAATGCTTTGCTGGCCTCTATGGCCAATGGCAACAGTTCTTGTTCATTGGAAGCTGTATGTTTCTGTTCTGATTGCTCCTTGGTATCACTGTGACTCTGAGGATTTCTGAGGGGTGAGTGAATGCCCTGGGTACACATTGCTCCCAGTTCAAGAGCAGCATGTGTTCTCAGGCTCCTCAGCTGGTGTGTATGCTGTAGGGTGAATACCCAGTTGTCTGACCTGAGGGTGGATGTAGCTGTTACAAGGGGGCATAACTATAAGGTTCATGGTGGAAGATATAGGAGGGATGTCAGAGGTAGGTTCTTTACTCAGAGAGTGGTTGGGGCATGGAACGCACTCCCAGCTATGGTAGTGGAGTCGGACACTTTAGGAACTTTCAAGCGGTTATTGGATAGGCACATGGAGTGCACTAGAATGATTGGCAGTAGGTTGATTTGATCTTAGTTTCAGACTAGTTCGTCACAACATCGTGGGCCGAAGGGCCTGTACTGTGCTGTACAGTTCTATGTTCTATGTTCTAGGTTGAGTCGACTGGGACTGCACTCGGAATTTAGAAGGATGCGGGGGGGATCTTATAGACACGTATAAAATTATGAAGGGAATAGATAGGATAGATGCAGGGAAGTTGTTTCCACTGGCGGGGGAAAGCAGAACTAGGGGGCATAGCCTCAAAGTAAGGGGAAGTAGATTTAGGACTGAGCTTAGGAGGAACTTCTTCACCCAAAGGGTTGTGAATCGATGGAATTCCTCGCCCAGTGAAGCAGTTGAGGCTCCTTCATTGAATGTTTTAAAGGGTTATGGTGTTCGGGCGGTAAAGTGGAGCTGAGTCCACAAAAGATCAGCCATGATCTCATTGAATGGCGGAGCAGGCTCGAGGGGCCAGATGGCCTACTCCTGCTCCTAGTTCTTATGTTCTTAGGTACCCAGTTTCTGAACACCTCACTCCTTCCGCTGAGCTACCTCCATCCCTGCCTGCTTGGACTGGGGGGGGGGGGGGGGGAGAGAGAAGGGGTGGTCTCCTTCCGCCATCCGCTGGGATGAGGACCTTCCTCCTGTCCCTCACTGCCTTGAGGAGATCCTCTCGGCCCACATCTGCACATTGAGAGGCTGTCCCGTCCTGGGTTTCAGGCCTCTGCCTCGCCTGAGGCATTTTTCAAGCTGAAGGCCACAGTAATGGTTACCGTTGGCTGCTCAAAGCGGGCTTGCTCTTGAGCAGTCCTGCCTCCATTCCCAGTCCCCTCAGCCGTTCACTAGCTGCCACACCCATCCCCAAGCTGCTGTGACAATCAGAGTCAGTGACCATTTTCCGAGGAAGGCCTTTCCTGGAGCTGGAAACAATCCCACTTCCGTTTCCCAATTCTCAAAGGAAAATCCTGCCTATAATTGGTGAAGATGACCCTTACCTTGTGCACTCTCGTCAATAGCCTTGACTTAGCTAGATGCAGCAATTCTGACACATTCGTTGTAATGACAGGTGCAGAGTGGATACGGTGGGTTTATGCAGATTAATGTCCCCATAAAGGTGAAAGTTGGGATCATTAACAAACTTTCTTTCTGTTACAACAAGTACATACAGTAATGAGAAGCCGTGCCAATTCCTCATAAAGGACAGACTAATCCCAGCGACAAAGAACATATCCATAATTCTCAGGAAGCTCCCCCCCCCTGTTTTATCAGATTTAATTCTAATTTATCTTGTAATTACTGGGTTTAGCCCTAACATTAGAAGGCTTGGCCAGGATGGAGTCAATTAAGTGGTTGATTGGTTGGTTTCCCCCCTTTTGGCTTTTCCCCATTTATATGGGGAGCCAGAAATAATGCTGATCAATTGCTGTAAAATCCCGCACGGGACTTACGGGGCGGGAATGATCAGCTTCCCCGTGGTGCTTGTGGAGTACGAGCTCCCCTGCTGAGGGGTGGGGGAATTCCATTCAACTGTGTATATAAGGTCGGCCCTTAAAATGTAGGTGGGTAGCTGGGTTGGGGGATAGGGTGGAGGTGTGGGCTTAGATAGAGTGCTCCTTCAGGGGCCTGTGTAGACTCAATGGGCTGAATGGCCTCCCTCTGCACTGTAAATCTATGATCCTAATGCTTTGACTGAGAAAAGACCCAGTCGGGTCGTACCGGGAGTTGTATATAACGTAATTGTAAATAAACCAAAGTTTGCTATTCTTACCCGGTGTGGACTCCCCGGGCGGGTTTCTCTGAGTCCCGCGCCGGGCCGGAGAATCGCCACAACCGCGCCACGCCAGCACGCGATTCCCCGAGGAGCGGAGAATCGGCGCCATTTGCACGGCGCGCCTGGCGCGGCGCCGGTCGCAACCCGTTGTCCGTGGCCGGGCCACTGATTCTCCGGCCGTGATGGGCCGCGTGGAAACGGCAGAGTCCAGGCAGCACCATCCCCACCTGCTCGCAGCCGGCGGGAATTCTGCGCGCAGGGTTGGGGGGGGCGGCCTGTGTGGGGGGGGGGGGTTCCTTCACCGGGGTGGGGGCCTCCGATGGGGTCTGGCCCGCGATCGAGGCCCACCGATTGGCGGGCCGACCTCTCCAGCCCCGGCCCTAGTTTGTTACGTGGCCGGCCCCTGAGCTCCCACGCCATGTTGCGTCAGGGCCGGCACGTTGAGGACGTCCCCCGCGCATGCGTAGGTTGGCGCGGCGCCCAGTTGCCGCCGGGAAGGGGGGCTGGAGCGGCGTGAACCACTCCAGCGTCGTGCTGGCCCCCTGTGTGGGCCAGAATCGGTAGTGCCCGCGCCCATTTCACGCCGTCATGAAACGCGACGGCGTTCACGGCGGCGTGGACACTCTGCCTCCATTTTGGAGAATCCCGCCCCCCATGTCCTTATTAAAATCACCTTCATATCAACTACCATTTTTGGATTTGGCAGGTCTTTTACAGCCATTGCCCTCCTTGACACTAATCCTCCTTGTTTATCTGAGCCTGGGACCTGCCGGCACTGATCCATGCCGGCCTGTCCGCGCCACATCCCCTCGACGTACATTTTCCAACACTTTTTTTTTATATCCGTTCATCGATGGCGCAGTCTTACTTTAACAAGTTAACCGCTGATTGAACACTAGTGGAGACAAAACTGAAATTCCTCTCTTCTTTCATGCTTTAATAATTGAGATCAGCCAAGAGAGCAAGGAATAGCTTAATGAATCTGCAAGAAGTAAGGAAATGAATCAATTCAGGGCCAAGCTGTAGACTCTGCGCTTGGGTTATTTTTAGAGGACCGAGGGGGGACAGGGTGATTTATTAAAAAATGAGCAGCTGAGAGGTGCAGGAAACAGAACCGACGTTTGCCGAAGGGTGTTAGAGATTTCTAGTCATTTGCTCTTTGGTAAATTACTAAATCCCTCCATCTATTTTGTTTGTAACGCACTCATTCCATTAACTTACCGGTTTGTGCTCCCTTATAAATTTAAAACAACAAACTGATTTTTTTCATATGGATTTGTAATGGCTGAAGAATGATCTTCAGAAGAATGGCTGACGAAGGGCAGCCCGGTAGCATTGTGGCTAGCACAATTGCTTCACAGCTCCAGGGTCCCAGGTTCGATTCCGGCTTGGGTCACTGTCTGTGCGGAGTCTGCACATCCTCCCCGTGTCTGCGTGGGTTTCCTTCGGGTGCTCCGGTTTCCTCCCACAGTCCAAGGATGTACAGGTTAGGTGGATTGACCATGATAAATTGCCCTTAGTGTTGGGTGGGGTTACTGAGTTATGGAGATAGGGTGAAGGTGTTGACCTTGGGTAGGGTGCTCTTTCCAAGAGCCAGTGCAGACTCGATGGGCTGAATGGCCTCCTTCTGCACTGTAAATTCTATGATGATGATGTGTAGTCTGTGATATAGAGTTACTACGTTTCAGTGTTGTCATCTGCCACTTGCTGGAAGATTGATGGGCAAGTTTTTTTGTTTTGTGATAGGATCCTTATGCTACAATACATATAGTGGGTGGGATTCACCGTTGCCCGATGCCGATATTGTAATCGGCGATCGGGTGGAGAATCCCTTCCGACGCCGTAATCGGGGGGGGGGGGCCGGTTTGCACCAGTTTTTTATCCGCCGCCCCCTCCGAAATGGCATCATGGTGTCGCGCGCCGTTTGAATGGCATTGGCGCGTCATCTGAAAGCCCTCCCCCAACGCCCCTCCCCCAATGGGCCGCGTTCCCGCCGACGCGGTTGTCGCGTGGCCTCAGCGGTCGGGAACCCGGTGTGGCGGCGGGACTGTATCCAGCGCTGCCACAGTCGGTCGGGAGCCGTGCTGCTGGCCTGGCGGGCTTCCTCGAGAGCAGGGGGGACTGGTGGGGGGTGGCCAGGGGATGGCCGGGGGGGGGGGGGGGGGGGGGGTGAGGGGGGGGGGGGGCGGTATTTGGCCGGTTGTGTCCACGCACGGCCGTCGCCATGTTTTACGGCACGACCACTGCAGGTCGTCGCCTTGGGCATTCGCGGCCACGGACCCGGCCATTCTACAGCCATTTATATTGTGGGTGCCGGGAGTTTAACCGGCGCGGCGGCTAGGCCCCCCACTGGGCGCAGGATCGGTGAGGGTTCGGCGCCGATTTTGGCATCGTAAAAATCCATGGCACCTAGCCTCGAAAACGGTGAATCCAGCCTTTGTATTTTTCAGTCACTTACCCTGGAACTTCAGGGACTGTGGTTGGAAAAATTACAATTAAATTTACCCAATGTGACTTCCGGTGGCGGCCATGGAGCTGGTGGTCGCACATTTGGCAGCTCCCACTCGAGGCAGAGTCCTTTTTTGGTCCTTTTCCCCATTTGCTGGCGGATGGTTTGGTGGAAAAAGGTGTCGAGGTGATTGAAGAAAGTTAAACTCCACTGGTGGTGCTGGTGGGTGGATCCACGGACCAAAAGTGGGTCGAGAAGAAGGGAGCCGTTGGAGCAAGAAATTCTTTGTGGGCCACAGGTGAAGATGACGGAGGCGAAAGGGTCAGCCCTGCCTGCTCAGTGCTCAATGGAGCAGCTGGTGGACGTCTGAAATGAGAAGTTCAGCCGGCAGAGGAGGGAAGCCCAGGAAGACCTGGCCAAGGCGATGGAATCACTGTAAGCTGGCATTGATTGGGTGGAACAGGGGCTGGAGATCCAGGATTAGGATATTCAGAAAGTGGAGGAGGCAGTGGGGAGCACGAGGAGCAGCTTACCTTGTTGGCGGCCATGATTGGAATGATGCGGGAGACCCAGAAGCGGCTAAAGGAGAAGGTGGACGATCTGGAGAACCGCTTCGTGGGGATGCCTGAAGGCATCAAGGGTGCGAACGCTGGCTCATATGTAGCTCAGATGCTGGAGACATTGATGGGGAGGGGGCCTTCAACCGGCCCCAGGAGGTCGACCGGGCGCATAGGGCGCTGATGAGGAAGTCGCAGGCGAACGAGCGGCCGAGGGCGCTGGTGGTGCGGCTCCGCTGATTCCTCGACAAGGAGAAGATATTGTGGTGGGCAAGGCAGGTGAGGAGGTGCCCTGGGAGGGCAATGAGCACCGGTTGTACCAGGAACTGGGCGCAGAGCTGGTGAAGAGGAGAGCCGGGTTCAATCGGGTGAAGGTTGGCCCTTTTTTAAGAAGGGATGAAGTTTGGGATGCTGTACACAGCCCGCCTCTGGGTGACGCACAACGGGCGAGAACATTATTTTGGGACACCAGAGGAGGCGATGGAATTTTTTTGTTTTTAAAATAATTTTTATTCAAACTTTTTTAAAGATTATCGCAACAGAAAAATAGAACCCCCCCTTTACACAAATAATAAAACAACAAGAACAAAAATGCATAAATAAACAAATAAACATTAAACAGTAAACAATAGTGCATCCCCTACTAGACACAACTCCGCCCCCCGCCATTTGCTGCTACTGCTGACCATCTCCTAACGCTCCGCCAGGAAGTCTAGGAACGGCTGCCACTGCCTGAAGAACCCTTGCACAGATCCCCTTAAGGTAAATTTTACCTTCTCCAATTTAATAAACCCCGCCATGTCGTTAATCCAGGATTCCACGCTTGGGGATCTCGCATCCTTCCACTGAAGAAGAATCCTTCGCCGGGCTACCAGGGACGCAAAGGCCAGAATACCGGCCTCTTTCGCCTCCTGCACTCCCGGCTCCCCTGCAACCCCAGATATTGCGAGCCCCCAGCTAGGCCTAACCCTGGAATTCACTAGCCTTGACACCGTCCTCGCTACGCCCCTCCAGAACTCCTCGAACGCTGGACATGCCCAGAACATGTGGGTGTGGTTTGCTGGGCTCCCCGAACACCTCGCACATCTGTCCTCACTCCCATAAAACCGGCTCAGCCTTGCCCCGGTCATGTGCGCCCTGTGCAGCACCTTAAATTGTATCAGGCTGAGCCTCGCGCAAGAGGAGGAAGAGTTTACCCTTGCTAGGGTATCCACCCACATACGCTCGTCAATCTCCTCCCCCAGCTCGTCCTCCCACTTACCTTTTAACTCCTCCGCCGAGGCCTCCTCCTCCTCCTGCATCACCTGATAAGTTGCCGAGACCTTCCCCTCTCCAACCCACACCCCCGAAAGCACCCGGCGATGGAATTTTTAAGAGACAATGGACTGGCAGGAGAAGCTGGATATTGAACTGTGGAGGAGGGGTTGGAGATGTTGGTTTTCTTTGCCTTTTTCATTTTTACTGGCTTTTGTTTGTTGGTTATGGGAGAATGTCTCTTCTTTGAAGTTTTGTTGGGTTCTGTGGCGGGATGTTTGGGGAGCGTGGAGGGTGAGTGCATCTTTTTATTATTTCATTGTTGTTTGTGCTATGGAGGGGTGGGAGGGAAATCAGTGGGGAGGTAGGAGGTTTAGGCACCATGGGTAGGTCCTGCCTGACTAGCTGGGTGGGCTACCTAACGGGAGCAGAGTGGGGGGTGACCACGTAGTAAGCGTAGTGGAGGGAGGTGGGATTGTTGTTTTGCTCAGGAGGGAGGGGGGTGCGGGGGGGCTGCTAACAGAGGTGTGGTTGCTATGGTTGCAGCAAGAAAGGAGGTGGTGACGGTGGACATCCGAGGGTGGGCCTGGAGGGTCACGTGACACAGGCCGGGGTCTGGCCCAAGCAAGAATATTATTGATCGGCAGGGGAGGGGGGTTGGGTGCCCCCCCGACCAGGTTGGTCACATGGAATGTGAGAGGACTGAACGGGCCAGTCAAACGGTTGCGCATGTTCGCGCACTTGAGGAGCTTGAAGGCGGACATGGCGTTTTTGCAAGTAACACTCTTGATTGGGGACCAGTGGGAAAGGGTGGGTAGGGCAAGTCTTTCATTCTGGATTAGATATGAAGATGTGGGGAGTGGTGGTGCTGATAAACAAACGGGTGGCGTTCGAGGTGGGAAATATCGAGGCAGATTCTGGGGGGAGGTTCGCGATGGTGAGTGGGAAGCTGGGGGGCCAGTGATCTTGGTGAATGTTTATGCCCCAAACTGGGGTGATGCGGAGTACATGAAGGTGGGACCTGGACTCACACCGGTTGATCATGGGATGGGATTTTAACACGGTCATTGAACCAGATTTCGACCTGTCAATCCCGAGGTTGGGGAGGGTGTTGGCGGTAATTATTTACAAAGAAACCACCGATAACCAATCTATATGTGCACTATAAAAGCATTAACTGAAGTACACAGTGGACAGAAGTTGAATTTCCTTCAGATATGATCCTTTACAGCTCGTGTCTGGCTCTGTATGGGCTAAAACTCATGTATTATTAGTATGATATACGAGTGGTATCAAATCAGAGCCAGGTTTGAGTCAGAGACTTTGGATATATGATAGTTGAAATGCTTTTGTGAAGAACCAGATGAGTATGGGATTGATTATTACAGGAAGCTGATCTATATAACGATGAACATCATAATTTTGGAGCTTTTTTTCCTTAAACATAATCACAACAGTATATCACTACTGCTTTTGTCTGCAAGCCGCTGTTACCAACGCTTATGTAGAAAAGCATAGCAACAGTAGTAATTGCTGCTGGTAGTGCAAGTCATTGCTCTTTATGGGTGTTACTGACGGAACGCTATTAAGCTTCAACATAAATAAAATAGATACATTGCTGTTAAGCTATTACACTTGCTGCAGTCTGATGCCTTTTAATGAGACACTACGATGCTACACTGAGATCATTGCTCTATTTTATTCATCAGTTTTAAAAAACATGATTATTTTTGTGCTCTTCCATTTGTAGGATGTCCGTGCTGGAGACTGGAACATTTTGTTCAACTTTGCTCAGGTATAGTTAGCTGCTGAGCAAAGTGCAATGTTGTGCGTCAATCTGAATCGCGCTAAAGAGCATCAGCGATGTTCACATCCCTTCCATTATCCATTCGTATGGCCTTTTTGATTAAGCATGTGAATTGACATCAAATTGATGGCTGTTTGAGGCATTGGCTCTGTCAGCAAACCAGAAACGAAATGCTGGTCAGGAGTGCCGATTGGGGAATTGGGCGCAGTCAGTGGGACAATCTCAGAGCAGATCCTCATTTTTCAATCTTTAAAACGATGGCAGGACTTGTTGACTATTTCAAAAAATGAAATTCCCAGATATTTGTAAATAACATATAGTCAGAAAAACTTTGTAATGAATCAACCTACCAACCAATAAAATTGTTAATTACAAGATGAAAAAATACGTTTCTACCAAGTAATTGCTCTCAAATGGCATCCTTAGAATAGATTGGAATTGGAAGTGTCAGCTGCAAAGACACAATAACCATCAGGAATATTCACACCCTCTGTTTAGTTATCAGGATGTTTGACTTGTAATGAGATCTATGGGAATTCTGTATTTTGTATGGAAGAAAAGTTACTTGTATGTATATATGAGATAGAAAATAAAGAAATCCATTAATCAATGACTGAGAAATCTACAGGCAAGCATATTTGTGAGTGAAGAGTTGCTCTGATGTATCATTAATAGCCCATAAGTTGCAATTGTTTGGAAATTGAAACATTACTTGGCGTGTGAAACAGAATAGGCAGGATGTGCGCCTCTATTGAATGTAACCATCACGGCACCTTGCTGCTACTTCTATACATTTAATAATCATTTTCATTAGGTTTTCAGACATTACCAGGAAGTACAGAAGCTTTTGTACCAAACACTTCTGCAAACTATTAAATTTCAATGCATGAGACTTATTTTAGGAGTGACACTTGTGGGTTAAGTATGCAATTCCCAATATTCCAATAATTTCTGTCTAGATTGTCCTCTGTGCTGTGATTACTGCACATTTCCTGCTAATTGCAGTGTGCTACCGCTGGTGGAAATCCCATGCTTACTGTAATCACCGTTACTATGCATTGCCCAATTCTGTTTAATAAGCTATAATTGAATATCGCACATTTGCCTCAAAACTGTCATGTGCGATATCAGTAGCAAACATGTTCATTTGTCAATATGATAGTCACCTATCTTGGAATAAATAGTTTAATCCTTTTATTAAATTAGTGGGTATTAATGCATTTGTTGTTCATATTGTGCAGCTGAATTTCAACTCCACACCAATTAAGGCAGTTAAGCAAGCAGTATTATTTTTTGAAAATAAGCTCCACCTCCATTTAAGGTGTTTAGTGATAATTGAATTTACCTTAGTTACCAATATCCAGGCATGCTTGAAACTTTTGTCAGTGTCATGATATGCACTCATGCACATAATGAGATACAGATAGGCAGTGACAGACACTCAGTACAGCCAATCAACACACAGGACAGAACACAACCAATCATCAGACAGAACACGCGAGGGGGGGTTTCCCACTATAAAACACACGAGGCATCAACACTCTGCCTCTTTCCACTGGTGACAACTGTAGTGACAGTCAGGGTGTATATATCAGTTAGCACCTTCTACACGTGGCTCAGAGCTAGTCTGGTCTAGTTAGTTATAGTTAGCACACTTAGATTAGTAGAGTGTCAACCCACAGCAAGCTGTGTGCACTGCTCCAGAAGTTCAATAAAATGCATTGAACTTACATCAAAGTTTGGAGTCTACTTTCAAGTACAACTGCATCCAGTTGCAGTCCGTGTTACCCCAGGGTGAATAACATGACAGTCAGGATATTAATATAGTGATAATGTTACTAGGAGAGTAATCTTCAAGAGAAATGAGTTCAAATCCCACCATTTGAAAAAAAAACAAGCCTTAAGGTTTGGTGCCTTATGCATGGAGCATTCTCAATAAACTGGATGAACCAATCGTGCAAATAGATATAAACAGGTATGATATAGTCAGGATTACGGAGACATGGCTGTAGGGTGACCAGGGATGGGAATTGAACATCCAGAAGTATTCAGTATTTAGGAGGGACAGACAAAAAGGAAAAGGCGGCGGAGTTGCATTGCTGGCTAAAGAGGAAATTACCTCAATAGTGAGGAAGGATAGTAGCTCTGGTGATGTGGAATCTGCATGGGTCGAATTGAGACACACCAAGGGGCAAAAAACGTTAGTGGGGGTAACATATAGACCCCCCAAACTGTAGCGATTAAGTTGGGGATGGCATCAGACAGGATATTAGAGACACATGCGATAAAGGAACACCTGTACTTAGATTGGGCAAACCAAAATTAGTCACAGTTCCGTAGAGGAGGAATTCCTGGAATGTGTATGGGATGGTTTCCTGGATCAATATGTTGAGGAACCAACTGGAGTACAAGCCAACCTAAACCAGGTATTGTTTAATGAGAAATGAATAATTGACAATCTAGTTGTGCGAGGTCTCTTGGGGAGGAGCAAGCATAATATGATAGACTTCTTCATCAAGGTGCGGAGTGAGGTAATTGATTCTGAGACTAGGGAAACACCATTGACCAAAATTGGAACTGGACAAGCCTTATAGATACTGCTGCCACAACAACAGGTCAGAGGTTGAGGCTCCTGTTGCCACGACTCCTCAAAGCCTGTCTACAAGGCACAAGTCAGGAGTGTGATGAAATACGCCCCATATGCCTGGATAAGTGCAACTCCAACAACACTCAGAAAGCTCAACACTACCCAAGAGAAAGAAATTGACTTGATCAACACCCGATCATCCACCACCTTACTCATTCGTTGACTCCACCATTAATGTAAAATGGCAGCAATACGTTCCATTTACAAGGTACACTGCTACACTGCAGATTGCACCTTCCAAACTAGTGACCTCCACCACTTAGAAGGACGAGGGCAGCAGACACATGGGAACAGCAGCACCCACAAATTCCCCTTCCAGTCATGCATCACCCTGAATTGAAACTATATTGCTGTATCTTCACTGTTGCTGGGCTTAAATCCTGGAACTTTCCCCGCATCCCCTCAACCCTCACAACACTGGGGGTGCACCTCCACCACGTGAACGGCAAGGATTCATGAAGGTGGCTCATTACAATCTTCCCAAGAACAATTAGGGATGGGTAATAAATACTGGTATTGCCAGCGATGCTCAAATCCCAAGAAAGGTTTTTAAAATATCTCCCATATCACTCATTTCCTCTGGTTAGTGATACTGCACAAACCTAGGGCGGGATTCTCCGTCCCCCCCCTGCCGGGTCGGAGAATCGCCGGGGGCTGGCATGATTCCCGCCCCGCCGTGTCCCGAATCCTCTGCCACCAGAGAATCGGCGGGGGCGGGAATCGCGCCGGTCGGCGGGCTCCCCCCGGCGATTCTCCCGCCCGCGATGGGCCGAAGTCCCGCCGCTGTCAACCCTCTCCCGCCGACATGGATTGAACCACCTACCTTACCGGCAGGGGCAGACGGCGCGGGCGGGCTCCGGGGTCCTGGGGAGGGCGCAGGGCGATCTGGCCCCGGGGGGGGGGTGCCCCCACGGTGGCCTGTCCGCGAACGGGGCCCACCGATCGGCGGGCGGGCCTGTGCCGTGGGTGCCCTCTTTTTCTTCCGCTTTCGCCACGGTCTCCACTATGGCGGAGGCGGAAGAGACCCCCTCTACTGCGCATGCGCGGTGATGACGTGAGCGTCCGCTGACGCTCGTGCGCATGCGTCGCCCGGCGAAGTCTTTTCGCCGCCGGCTGGCATGGTGCCAAAGGCCTTTCCTGCCAGCCGGCGGGGCGGAAATCACTCTGGCGCGGGCCTAGCCCCTCAAGGTGAGGGCTTGGCTCCTAAAGGTGCGGAGAATTCCGCATCTTTGGGGTGGCCCGACGCTGGAGTGGTTCCCGCCTCTCCATTATGCCGGATTCCCCCGCCCGCCAGGTAGGGGAGAATCAATCACTATTACCTTGTGGGAGTGAGATTGAAGGTAGTGGCATGGTTTCAGTGACACTTACTCACGTACAGAGGCAACCGCCAATGATCCGACGACAAATCTGCAGATCCAAATTTTCATGGGTCTTGTAATTTGACATTAGATGATGTGCTCTGGCTTAAGCTGTCTCTTTGAGGTGGAATTTAACAATCCCACCTAGCAGAAACCAGCTGTGGAGGCACAGTGTAACTTATCCATTCACGTTGCCCCTGATCTTACTTATTCAAATATTTACTGGCACTTCTTGAGAGCTGGCAGGGTCGATTATGCCATCAGGCCTTAAGTGTCATTTGAACTCTCGCCCAGGAAAAGGGGTACCAGGAGAGAATCGGAAGCAGCACAGCAGGTGTACTTTTTAACCTTACCCTTGTGGTGTCCAGGAGGAGCCCAAACCTGAAAGCCCAGACCTCCCCTGTCCTTCAATACCTGCCTTGTCCCAGGGTACGCTGTGCCTAGAACCTCCACACTTACTGCAGTTCCGGAAGAAGTCGATCAGTGGCAGGATAGTGAAGCCAAGGGTTAAAATCATTGTGGCCTTATGGTATGGATGGGAGGAAAGTTAACATGCATTTGGACGGGAGTTGCAGGTGGAAGTGTATGCTCTGCGACAACTTGTCAGCTCTGGCCGTTAAAACATCCTTAGCATTCAGAGTGTATTACTAGGCCATCTCTGGCTCAGGGGCTGTTCTGGCCAGACAGTGGTTTTACCAGGGAATTTCACCAACTACAGCTGTGTTGAGAGCTGAGTGATAGGCCATCTTCTACCTTTTGCGGGATGGTAACACCATGGGCGAGATCTATCGGCCGAGATACGTCCGAAAGACGGCGTGGCGCAATGCGACCGGCAGGTGCCGGGCGATCCCCTTTCGGGGATCGACCCGGTTCGCCACACCTCATGAGATCTAACGCGATGTCGCGAGATGTTGCGGTGAGAATCCTGCTCATTGTGGGCGGGATAGCTTTTTAGCAAATCTGCACATTAGAGTGAGTCAGCTAGTCTCAGGCTAATATGAACTCCCACGGTCTACCCAAGGTGTGCGATCTGACCCCCTCGCCTCGGATATCTCGGGCGAGCGCTATTCAGTGCTGGTTCCACAAACAGGGATCAGATGGAATGGCAAACATGGGGGTCTCCCGGGGGACCGTTGGCCCCCAGATGCTTGCCCCCTGTGCAGGGTGGCACCTTGGCACTGCTAAGGTGACAGGTTGGCAGTGCCAAGGTGCCAGGCTGACATTTTTCCCACAATAGTGATTGAGCCTGGGGATACCCTGCTCGGTTGCAGGGGGGGCCTGAGCACCTCCTTATAGGTGGGGGGGGGGGGGGGGGGTTCGGGGATCGTGTTGCAATGAGGCATACTGGCAAGCAGAGCTAAATGTGGCCTCGGCCACACGTTTCCCGCTTAGGCCCCCAATCCACCCAAATGGCTCCAAGTGCTGGGAAAAACTCGGCTAATCGCGCACGCTATGGGACTCTGTTCCCATTCGGGTAGATCGTGCCCAAGGTTTTTCCTGAACAGCAGGCCTCAAGATATTCCTCGCATTTACTTTATGATTGAACCACACATGTTCACAGAATCAATTCCTTTGCATTATTTTTGTCTTTGAAATTTTCTGAAGCATCATTTGCTTTTATTTTAGTTCCACCTATAATAAATGTATTCATTTGTGAGCATAAATTGCCATTTCTCGGACCTGCCCTGAACTACTACCTGAATCAATCTTCCACAGATTTCTGGGAAATCTGGTAGCAGATTGCCTCCAGGCATCTGCAGCCACCAGCAGGAGCAAGCAGCAAGCACAACCTGCAGCTGTGAACTGCCCTCACAAGTAACGAGGCCAATTCCTCACTAGCAATAGCCTTCATCTGTGAAGCTAGAGGCTGCTCACAGTCAGAGGGAGTGAAATTGACTTTGAGGAGAGAAGCTGCAACAGGGCTCTGTCCTGGAAGGCTTTGGTAGGACAGAGCGGCTGCAGCTGTGGTTGACCCTGTTATGAGTGTCCACAATATTTAAAGTTGGCTTGAAGGCCTCACAAATGCAAAGCCCCTGAAACCCCGACAGCTCAGGGGCGACCCCCGACCTGGAACGCTTCAGCCCCCCGACCGAGCTCAACCCCCTCCACAAGGAGACCAAGTGAATGCATTAATCCTTGGGTAGCCTGGTAAAAATCTGAAACCATCCCGAGGGCATCTTTTTGCCATCCTGAAACAGGAGATCACCAAAGTAACAAGATATCTTGAATAACGTTTGCAATTGTTTGCATTTTAACCTTTGTTGTATCAATTTAATTTTTCTTTTAAATAACTGTTGTTAATCATGTAAGTTGTCACAGTTCACAATGATATAATTATTTACTCTAAAGTATTCCTCAAGAGTTCACTAAATGAATTGGTGGAACATGCATCTAATTTTGTTGGAACAAACGCAAATCTCTGCAGCGTAATTATTTTATTGTCATGTTTTCTCGGCTCATCTGAATGGGCAGCTCCTCTTGTATGGCAACTTCAGCCTTGGCATTAAATAACCAAAGCCTGTCCTCATCCTTCACATATGGCCGTGACTCTCTTGAAAGAATGGTTCGAATATGGACTGCTACCGCATGGCGTGGTCGAGGCAACTAGCAGATATGCATTTAAAGGGCGCTTGAGGGCGGCACGACAGCACAGTGGTTAGCACTGTGGCTTTACAGCGGCAGGGTCCCAGGTTCGATTCTCCGCTGGGTCACTGTCTGTGCGGAGTCTGCACGTTCTCCCTGTGCCTGCGTGGGTTTCCTCCGGGTGCTCCTGTTTCCTCCCACAGTCCAAAGACATGAAGGTTAACAAAGAACAAAGAAAAGTACAGCACAGGAACAGGCCCTTCGGCCCTCCAAGCCTGTGCCGAACATCCTGCCCGTCTAAACTAAAATGAACACTATACTCCAAGTGTGGCCTAACTAAGGTTCTATACAGCTGCAACTTGACTTGCCAATTTTTATACTCAATGCCCCGGCCAATGAAGGCAAGTATGCCGTATGCCTTCTTTTTTTGAATAAACATTTTATTGAGGTATTTTTGGTTTTACAATAATGACAAAATATACGATGTACATGAGTCTATAAACAGAGTGCAAAAGCCTGCTTCCTCCCTTACAGGTCCCACCTTTATTAACCCCCTATTCTACGCTAAACTAACCCCCCGCTTCTACTGACGATTAATTTTCCCCAAAGAAGTCGACGAACGGTTGCCACCTCCGGGCGAACCCTAACATTGACCCTCTCAAGGTGAACTTGATTTTCTCCAAACAGAGAAAACTAGCCATGTCCGATAGCCAGGTCTCCATCATCCCTCCAAGCTAATAGTATCCCTCTCCGGGCTACCAGGGAAGCAAAGACCAGAACGTCTGCCTCTTTCTCCTCCTGGATTCCCGGATCTTCCGACACCCCGAAAATCACCACCTCTGGACTCGGTGCCACCCTTGTTTTTAACACCGTGGACATGACATCTGCAAACCCCTGCCAGAATCCCCTAAGCTTTGACATGTCCAGAACATGGGGGCATGGTTCGCTGGTCCTCCCGCACATTTTGCACACCTGTCTTCTACCCCAAAGAAC
Organism: Scyliorhinus torazame; assembly: GCF_047496885.1. Classification (NCBI taxonomy): domain Eukaryota; kingdom Metazoa; phylum Chordata; class Chondrichthyes; order Carcharhiniformes; family Scyliorhinidae; genus Scyliorhinus; species Scyliorhinus torazame. The sequence goes on along the minus strand of NC_092723.1, from coordinate 180,367,728 downwards.
CTGCTCATCCGGGCCACTGTCATGTGAGCCCGGCGAACTACTTTAAACTGTATCAAGCTGAGCCTGGCACATGTTGTGGACGCGTTGACTCTACTCAACGCATCCGCCCAGAGACCATCCTCTACCTCTCCTCCTAACTCCTCTTCCCACTTGCGCTTCAGCTCCCCAGTCTGCGTGTCCTCCGATCCCATGAGTTCCTTATAGATGTCAGAGACCTTCCCTTCTCCCACCCACACTCTGGAAACTACCAAATCCTGTATCCCCCTTGGTGGTAGGAGCGGGAAGGTTGAGACCTGTCTACATAGGAAATCCCGCATCTGCAGGTACCTGAATTTGTTTCCCCTCGCCAACCCAAACTTCTCCTCCAGCTCCCTCAAGCTAGGAAAGCTCCCATCCATAAATATATCCCCCATCCTCTCAATCCCTGCTCTCCGAAACCCCCTGTCCATCCTTCCCGGGCAAACTGGTGATTATTACAGATTGGAGACCAGACTGATGCTTCCTCCATTGCCCCCAGACTCTCAGGGCCGCCACCTCAACGGGGCTGGTGGAGTACCATGCCGGCGGGAACGGCAGAGGTGCTGTTACCAACGCCCCCAAACTGGTGCCCTTATATGAAGCCGCCTCCACATGTTCCCATGCTGACCCCCCCCCTTTCTGATCATGGCTATATTCATCGCCCAATAATAGTTCCTGAAGTTTGGCAGCACCAGCCCGCCCTCTCCCCGGCTCCGCTCAATCATCCCCTTCCTTACTCGCGGGGTCTTGCCCGCCCATACAAAGCCAGAGATCACTTTGTTAATCCATTTGAAAAAGGACCGCGGAATAAAGATGGGGAGACACTGGAACACAAACAGGAATCTCGGGAGGACCGTCATCTTCACCGTCTGCACCCTTCCAGCTAGTGACAACGGGAGCGTGTCCCACCTCCTAAAATCATCCTTCATTTGGTCTACGAGTCGGGCCAGATTTAGTTTTTGCAGCCGTTCCCATTCCCGCGCCACTTGGATGCCTGGATACCAAAAGCTTCCGCCTACCACTCTAAACGGCAGCTCCCCCAGTCGCCTCTCCTGTCTCTCAGTGCAATTGGCAAGGCTCTATAGCTAACGCGAACAACAGTGGGGAGAGGGGGCATCCCTGCCGTATGCCTCCTTGACTACCTTCTCCACCTGTGTTGCCCCTTTCAGTGACCTGTGCACCGAGATCTCTCTGACTGTCAATACTCTTGAGGGTTCTACCATTCACTGTATATTCCCTACCTGCATTAGACCTTCCAAAATGCATTGCCTCACATTTGTCCGGATTAAACTCCATCTGCCATCTCTCCGCCCAAGTCTCCAAACAATCTAAATCCTGCTGTATCCTCTGACAGTCCTCATCGCTATCCGCAATTCCACCAACCTTTGTGTCGTCTGCAAACTTACTAATCAGACCAGTTACGTTTTCCTTCAAATCATTTATATATACTATGAACAGCAAAAGTCCCAGCACTGATCCCTGCGGAACACCACTGGTCACAGCCCTCCAATTAGAAAAGCATCCTTCCATTGCTACTCTCTGCCTTCTATGACCTAGCTAGTTCTGTATCCATCTTGCCAGCTCACCCCTGATCCCGTGTGACTTCACCTTTTGTACCAGTCTGCCATGAGGAACCTTGTCAAAGGCCTTACTGAAGTCCGTATAGACAACATCCTCTGCTGTACCTGCATCAATCATCTAAAGGTTAGGTGGATTGGCCATGGTAAATTGCCCTTAGTGTCCAAAAAGGTTAGGAGGGGTTATTGGGTTACGGGGATAGGGTGGAAGTGAGGGCTTAAGTGGGTCGGTGCAGACTCGATGGGCCGAATGGTCTTCTTCTGCAGTGTATGTTCTATGTTCTATGTAAAGGGAGGCTGGATAAATAATAACATGGGCTAGTTTGGCTGAATGGCGTGTTTATACATGTATATATATTTTAAAATAAATTTGGAGTGTCCAGTTCTATTTTTCCAATTTAGCGTGGCCAATCCACCTGCCCGGCACAGCTTTGGGTTGTGGGGGTGAGACCCACGCAGACACGGGAAGAATGTGCAAACTCCACACGGACAGTGACCGGGGGACGGGATCGAACCCGGCTGCTTGGCGCCGTCAGGAAGCAGAGCTAACCACTGCGCCACCCTGCTCCCTTTGAATGGCCTATCTGTGTGCTGCAAATGTTATATAACCACAAGTAGCACTGTTTGTACATTTGGCCTCCTGAAATAAGGATTTTGATGTGCACAAATGTGCTAATTAACATACACTACATAAGTGTGTATAACACTTTTACATTTTAGGCTTTATAATTAGACGCCAGAGAAGAACATGGGCGGGATTCGCCGACCCCGTGCCGGGTCGGAGAATCGGCGGCAGGCCGCGCGAATCGTGCCACGCAGCCCCGACGCCGGCGTGCGATTCTCCGCAGTGCGGAGGGTGGTTGGCGTGGTGCCGGTCGCGGGCTGCTGTACGCGGCTGTCCTGCAGATTCTACGGCCCGGATGGGCCGAGCGGCCATAAGAAAAGAGCCGAGTCCCGCCGGCACCGTTCTAACCTGCTCTGGGCCGGCGGGACCTCGGAGTGTAAGGGTCGGGTGGTGGCCGGTTGGGGGGGGGGGGGTTTCCAACCCGGGGGGGGGGCCTCCGATGTAGCCTGGCCCGCGATCGGGACCCATCGACCGGCGGGCCGGCCTCTGTGGCTGGGGTCTCCTTTCCTACGTGCCGGCCCCTGTAGCCCTGCACCATGTTGCGTCGGGGCCGGCGCGTTGAAGGAGGCCATTGTGCATGTGTGCGTTGGCGCCGGTGCCACTGCGCATGCGCGGATCCCGTGGCGCCCAGTTCTCGCGGGATCTGCAGCTGGAGCGGCGGGAACCGCTCCAGCGCCGTGCTGGCCCCCTGGAGGGGCCAGAATTAGACATGGGAGCGGCCCGTTCACGCCGTGGTAAACTGCGACGGCGTTTACGAAGGCCTGGACACTCTGCCGACCCTCTGCCGCGGGATTGGAGAATCCCGCCCCTTATCTTCAAGATGTGGAATTCCAGCAGCCAGGAAGAAGAGATGTCCTGTCCGTGATGAGAAGTCCACGTTAATCAGACACAGGAACAATTGTCCCCGACAAATCTCAGCAACGTGAAATCTGCTGAAAGCAATATTGCAAATGTTGGGTTTTAAAATCAACAGAAACAACAGCAACGATCGTTGTTCTGTTAATCGAAGTAGAAAAGAACTGTCGCACGTTGTCAACTTATGCTGTTTGAATTGCCCCAGGGAACTGTAAGATTTTGCGCTGTCTCAATTGAAGCCTTCTGTTAGCATTTCAAATGATGTGTATTTTGCACTCCATGCTACCACAGCCATGATGCTGACCAGAGGGTTGCTGTCCTGCCTGGTCAAATTGTGCAGGATGTCGCAGAGCAGTCGTATGCGTGGAAGAACTGGTTGGAAGAAACTGGAGTTCATGCCATCCTAACTGCCTGTTAATACTCCAGGCAGAAAGGTCTAACTCAGCCCACATGTCAGCCAGGCCAACATTCTGAGCTTAACCGTATTCCAGGTCCCACATCAGCAGATCATCACAATAAAGCAGACAGCACCTGAGCACATAATGAATTAAACCAGCCAACAACCCAGATTGTAAACTAGGATAAAACAAACATACATATGGACCAAATTTCTGCCAAGTGGAAATCCATTGCATTATTAAATTTTACAAGTCTTGCATGCCCGATTTGAAATCTTTTTCATGCTGACCATACAAGGTAGAGTGTGCTTTGCACTAAATACACTTGCACAGATTTTATCACTGAGTGCAGACCACTAAAAATAAAAATGGTACGAGGAAATAACTCTCATGTGGGTGGTACTTTGTGTTTCTTGTCAAGAGCTAGCCGTCGTCTTGGTAATTGATGAATGAGCATGATTATATCCAGCTCTATAACAACAGCCAAGGTGGGATTTGTATGGGCACTTTATCCTCTACATTCTTTGCCTGCTTCCTTTCTTGAAGATGGGAATTTGTACTGGCATGGGATTCCGCGAGGCGCCGTGTGGTATAACACTCAAGCGGTCATTTTGTCCTGGGTAAGCCTGGGCAACTGTTAAGGAAGTTTTATCACAAGAGGCTGACATCTACAGTGACAACAGCAATGCTTGTAATTACATAGTCCCATTGCTGTTCACAGGAGCGTTAACCAACAGCATTTGACACTGAGCCGGATGTGGAGATATTAGGAAGGTGGTCAATAGCTTGGTCAGAGAGGTAGGTTTTAAGGGGTATCTTAAAGGAGGAAAAAGAGGCGGACAGGTTTCGGGAGGGGATTCTACATTGCACGCTTCCAGCTGGATAATGGTCAGGTGTGTGTGCATGCTGTCTGATTTATTTTCTGCCTTCTGACCAGGAGATGCTAAGGTCAATTAAAACGCCTCCGAGGCCACCACAATCATCACTAGCTATATTTAACAGATGTTGTGGGGTCAATCTGGGGTCTTTTGTTCTTCTCTGCTGCCCTCAAGTTGCCTGGGACACTCCCCTTGCTGTGTGAAGGATGTTCCTCCTCAACACCACTGGGTCAATGCTCCCATGGCCAGTTGCTACCATTCTTGCAGTTCTGTGGTCTCGCAATTTTGTCGATCCTGATTTGTCATTGAGAAGATGATGGTAAGCTGCCTTCTTGAATTGCTGCAGTCCCTGTGGTATGGCTACCGTGCTGTTAGGGAGGGAGTTCCAGGATTTCAGCCCAGTGACAGTGAAGGAATGGTGATATATTTCCAAATCAGGATGGTGTGTGTGGTCTGGAGGGGAAGCTGGTGGTGTCCCTGTGCAACTGCTGCCCATGGCCTTCCAGATGGTAGTGGTCATGGTTTTGGAAGATAGGTTCCTGAAGTGCATCATGTAAATGGTTGCCACTGCCTATCGGTGGTGGAGGTAGTGAATGTTTAAGGTTGTGGGTGGGGTGCCAAGGCTGCTTTGCCCTGGCTTCCTGGGTGTTGTTGGAGCTGCACTCATTGAGGAAAGTGGAGAGTATTCCATCACACTCCTGACTTGTGCCTTATAAATTCTGGACAGACTTAGGGGAGTCAAGAGATGAGTCAAAGCACAATATCAGTCATAATCGTATTGAATGGTGAAGGTGGCTCCATGGGCCATGTGGCCCCATTTTACTCGGGGCCACCGCTATGCTGGTTGATCTTCGCAATCGCCTCCTGTTTGACCATAAGACCGTTAGATATAGGAGCAGCATTAGACCATTCGGCCCATTGAGTCTGCTCTGCCATTCGATCATGGCTGACATGTTTCTCTCCCCCATTCTCCTGCATTTTCCCCTGATGGTTTGTCAATCATTCCTCTTCTGATCCATTTAAGCTTCTCATTACTGCATCTTTCCATCTCAGTTTTAGGCTTTCTTCCCTTTCTTCCTATCACCGTTGTTTACCTGACCATATTTCCTCTCTCTCTCCGCAATAGATGACCATTTTAATCTCTTCTTGGTTACTTTCTTCAATGCTCCCAAAATATTCATTGACCCCCCGTGATACACTGGTTCCTGATTTTGCCCTGACTCGTCAATCCACATCTCCGAATCCATGGGCGGATTCTCCAATCCCGCGGCAGAGTGTCCACGCCGTCGTAAACGCCGTTGTGTTTTACGACGCCGTGAACGGGCCGCTCCCACGGCTAATTCTGGCCCCTCCAGGGGGCCAGCACGGCGCTGGAGCGGTTCGCGCCGCTCCAGCTGCAGATCCCGGCACGAACTGTGCACCGCGGGATCCGCAGTTGTGCCGGCGGCAACGAGGACATGCGCAGTGGCACCGGCGCCAATGCGCGCATGCGCAGTGGCCTCCTTCAACCCGCTGGCCCCAGCGCAATATGGCGCAGGGCTACAGGGGCCGGCGCGTAGGAAAGGAGGCCGCCAGGCAGAGAGGCCGGCCCGCCGATCGGTGGGCACAGATCGCGGGCCAGGCCACATCGGAGGCCTCCCCAGGGTTGGACCACCCCCCTCCCCAAAGACCGCCACCCAACCCTTACACGTTAAGGTCCCGCCGGCCCAGAGCAGGTTAGAACGGCGCCGGCGGGACTCTGCTCTTTTCTTACGGCCAATGGCGCTCTGCGGAAAATCGGCTGCAGGCGTCGGGGTGGCGTGGCGCGATTCGCGCGGCCCGCCGCGATTCTCCCCGCTGCGGGGTCGGAGAATCCTGCCCAACATCTCATTGGTATCCAATCACTGTTCCTTTTCTCTTAATGTTACCCAAGTTTTTCCACAAGGCTTGTCTCCCAAATAGATTCTTCCTTTCAGTTACAGTTGTACCTTTCAATATTAGAACATTAAACGTACTTCAATGTGTTCTTTAACTGCCTTATTTGACCTTATTTGTGAATTGGGTGGTTTCCCGGGACTGGCTTTTCCCGCTGATGAAACCTGCTGCCTGCGGAAATGGCGACTTGGAAATGGCGCACTGGCTGGTGTTACGACCCCCTGGGCTAGTGCCCGGTCAATTCCAGCCCCACAGACCCTGGATTCCCAACTTCAGTGAATTAACCAATAATTTGTGTTTTCCTAAAATCTTTAACCCTTGACTGTTCCGATGAGTTACAGACACCAGGGGCGGGATTCTCCACTCCCGCGCCGGTTGGGAGAATGGCCTGTGTCGCCGGATTTTCCCGCGACGCCGGTCCGACGCCCTCCCGTGATTCTCCCAAGCGGCGAGAACGGTCCTGTCGAGTTCCGCGCGGCGCAGGCCGGAGAATCGCCCGAGACACCCAAAATGGCAATTCACCAGCACCCCTGCTATTCTCAGGCCCGAATGGGCCAAGCGGCCAGGCCAGAACGGCGGGTTCCCCCCGGCGCTGTCCACACCTGGTCGCTGCCGGCGGGAACAGCGCGGGAACGCTGGGGGGGGGGGGGCGGCCTGCAGGGGTGGGGAGGGGGGATCCCGCACCTGGGGGGGGCTTCAAATGGGGTCTGGCCCGCGATCGGTGCCCACCGATCGTTGGGCCGTCCTCTCTGAAGGAGGGCCTCCTTTCTACCGCAGCCCCGCAAGCTCCATCTGACATCTTCTTGCGGGGTGGACTCGGAGAGGACGGCAACCATGCATGCGCGGGTGACGCCAGTTATGCGGCGCCCGCCGCATCATGTATGCGGCGCCGCCTTTACGTGGCGACAAGGCCTGGCGCGTGTAAATGACGCAGCCCCGCTCCTAGCCCATTATCGGGCCCTGAATCGGTCGGGATAGGGGCCGTTTTGCGCCATCATGAACCTCGACGCCGTTCACGATGGCGTGGGCACTTCGGCGCGGGAGTGGAGAATCCCGCCCCAGATTTATAAGTAATACTTTAACAATCTGTTTATTAATAACAAAAGGTAAAGTTGAATATAGCAATAAATAACAGGACAATGGTCTACCAGTGTACCTATCCCAAAACCCATCCCACCCTCCATCCGGACACACATAAGACAGACACAAGGTAAGGGTTGGAGAGGATCAAAAAACAGGAGGCGGGGGGAGCTTGAGGCTGTCTTCACTGCTGTGGTTGCAGCCCCTGGGAATAGATTTGCTTAAGGAATTCAGGTCAGCGCAGTTCTGTCTTTCCGCCACCAGATGTTCAGGTCAGTGCAATTCCCATCGCCGACTATCAGATGGTGCTGCACACGAGATGTTCAGATCAGTGCAATTCTGCTCTTCTGCCTCCAGATGGAGCTTCCGTCTCCCTGTGAAGTTACTGGGCTTTGACCCTGAAATTAGCAGACTTTTACTTGCCTGATTTCTGTACAAAACTCTGGTTGTATTGTCATGAATGCTCTCACCTTAAGCTTCAACCTTCACCTCTTCCCAGCAAGAGCATTGGTCCCTGTATGGTGCAGGTGTGGGCTGTCCCAGCGATACAGCCCCCACTTTCCCCAGTACTGGTGCCAGTGCCCCATAAATCTAAACCCAATTCTCCTCCATCAATCTTTGCGCCATGCATTCACCTCTCTAACCTGATTTGGCCTATACCAATTTGCACGTGGCCCAGGTAATAGTCCAGTGATTATGACCTCTGAGGTTCTGATTCTTGATTTGGTGCCTAGGTCTCACACTGAACCGCCTTCTTTGTTCTGCCTATGTCGGTGGTACCTACACGGACCACAAAACTGGGTCCTTCCCCTCCCATTGCAAATTACTCTCCAGTCTCAAGTAGAGGTCCCAGACCTAAGCACTGGACAGGCAACACAGCCACCTGAACTCACATTCATTGATGCTGAGAACGGTGTCAGTGCCTCTGACTATACTATCCCCTACTACCACTTCATACATTTTCTGCTCCCCCTATTTGAATGGCTTCCTGTGCCATGGTGTCATGGTCAGTTAGTTCATCCACCCTACTCTCATCCAAACAAGCTGACAAAGCTCAGACCTTTTGGACAATTGCGAAGGCTGAGTCTCCCGTACCCCTGCCCTCTGAGACCCCTTACCTGTCTCACTCGCAGTAACACTGGCCTGACCACCGACCCAATCAGAATACCCTGTCCCAAGAGGTAACGTTACCCCATCCTGATGCGCCACGGTGTCAGCCCAGAGACTCTGAGCCAAAGCTGCTTGAATACTTACTGCAGAGGTGTTTGCCCGGAACAAGCTGGCACCCAAGACTTCCCACATACTGCAGTCTTGACACATCACCCATCCTGCCATCCTTAATGTGTCCCAATTACCTACTTCAGTTCCCAAATAGGATTATCGAATACTTAGGTGGGTTCATATATTGAATCCTACGAAATACATTGAAAATATTTGTGAATGTAATAATACACCAAGTAGGATTATGCGCAAGAGATTCCTCAGAGCTACTAGTTCTCTGCTGTGGTAACTTGACTGGAGGTGAGGCGGAATGCACTGTGCATCCACGAATGCACCACACCATTAAGAAAGATGTTGGTTTTTGCCACAATTCTCCATTGGGTAAGATCCTAAATTTCAGTTAGCCGTATGTTGCCAAGCAGAAGTGTGGTTCATCCTTAAGGAAGTAGGGATAATTGAAGTGTAAGCCAACCTGAATTTGGACTCTAATAAGAAAGGTCATTGACAAGTGGTTTTGGGACAGGTAACGTGCTCTTTCTTGATTATTGCATCATGTTGATGGGATAAAGTTGGACGGAAATAATAACTAATAGCTGGCGGGACGGTGGTAGTAGATCAATAAAGTAACAAGCAGTAACTTATTGAACGTGCTCTAATTCTCATTCCTTGGTCCTTGCAGCTCGATCCAGACAATACTGGTTTCATTGCTGTGGAGCACTTTTCCAACCTGCTTCAGAGCCATGAGTTACAGCTGGACCCCACCAAACTCGAGATGCTGTTTGCTCTTGTGCAGAGCAACGAGCAAGGCCAGATTTGCTACCATGAGCTCGTCAACCTGGTGAGTAACAAGTTAATGCAGAAAACTCGGCACAATAATAATGTGAGAATTGCCAGAGGGATACTGAGTTATCCTTCAGTACAATATCGGACAGTAGACGAGTGTTAGGCTGTGTAGGAATGCCAATATGTGATAGGGCACAGAGATATTAGGCTCTACATTAGCAAATAATGCCATCGTGACATAGGAAAGTACATTAATACAACTCTGAGTTGGATGTAGAGATACTAGGCTGTACAGTTAAGCAAACATGAGAAATGATACAGGATATTATGATGTGAGACTGAATTTATGGATAGTACAATTTGTATTATCTGTGACTCGAATGTTTATTCATCACAAATGCATTGGTGTCATTTTAAAGGCATGAGAATGAATGGTTGATTGGTTCAGTGAATTAAATTGGTATAATTTGTTTTTTTTTGATGATGCTGATTGTAATGCTGTATAACTCCACATGCTGTCTGTCAATCTAGCAAAAACATGAGATCCACTGATTTTCAACTGTGGTTTCACATGAAGCTTCCATTTCTCTCTCGGGGGGCTTTTCTGCACTCGGGGTCTTGATAGTTTACGAACACAGCTTCCTGTTAAATTGTCACGTAATCTTCGACATATGAAAAGCTACAAGGAGAAATGGCAACACAGGCAGCTACGGGTAATGGCTATTTACCTCATGGATTTCATGGCATTTGGATTTGTTTATTGTCACGTGTACCGAGGTACAGTGAAAAGTATTTTTCTGCGAGCAGCTCAACAGATCATTTAATGCATGAGAAGAAAAGAAAATACATAATAGGGCAACACAAGGTACACGATGTAAATACATAAACAACGGCATCGGTGAAGCATACAGGGGTGTAGTGTTAATGAGGTCAGTCCATAAGGGGCTTGTTTAGCAGTCTGGTAACAGCGGGGAAGAAGTTGTTTTTGAGTCTGTTCGTGCGTGTTCTCAGACTTCTGTATCTCCTGCCCGATGGAAGAAGTTGGAAGAGTGAGTAAGCCGGGTGGGAGGGGTCTTTTGATTATGCTGCCCGCTTTTCCCCAGGCAGCGGGAGGTGTAGATGGAGTCAGTGGATGGGAGGCAGGTTTGTGTGATGAACTGGGCTGTGTTCACGACTCTCTGAAGTTTCTTGCGGTCCTGGGCCGAACAGTTGCCATACCAGGCTGCGACGCAGCCAGATAGGAAGCTGTCCTTGTCCTTTCATGGCATTTGGGCATCAGTGGCTAGGCCTGCATTTATTGTGCATCCCTAGTTGTCCTTGAGAAGATGATGGGGAGCTGCCTTCTTGAACCACTGCAGTCCATGTGGGGCAGGTACGCCCATCGTATTGTTGAAGAGGGAGTTCCAGGATTTCGACCAAGTGACATTGAAGGAACAGTGATATATTTCCAAGTTAGGTGTGTGATTTGGAGGGGAGCTTGCAATTGGCAATGTTCCCACACATTTCCTCTCCTTGTCCTTTGGTACAGGTCATGAGTTTAGAAAGTGTTGCTGAAGAACCTGTGAGTTGCTGCAGTGCATCTTATAGATGGTACACCCTGCTGTCACGCCTCCGCACCTCGAATGGTGAACTTGATTTTCTCCAAATGCAAAACTCTGCCAAATCGTTCACCCATATCCCCACCTGTACTCCCGGATCCTCCGACACTCCAAATACCGCCACCTCCAGACTCAGGGCTACATCTTTCCCCAAATCCTTGACATTACGTCCACAAATCCCATCCAAAACTGTCAACATTGGACACGCCCAAAACATATGGACATGATTCGCCAACCCACACCTATTCTACTCATCCTGGACACCGTCATGTGGGACCTGTGCATCACTTTAAACTGGATGATGCTTAGTCTTGCACACGATGTGGACGCATTAACCCTCCACAAAGCTTCACTTCATACTCCAGCTCCCCCCAGCTCCTCGTCCCACTATGCCTAACCTCCTCCACCGAGGCACTCTCTCTCTCTCTTCAACAGCTCATAGGAACATAGAACATAGAACATTACAGCGCAGTACAGGCCCTTCGGCCCTCGATGTTGCGCTGACCTGTGAAACCAATCTAAAGCCCATCTACACTATTCCCTTATCGTCCATATGTCTATCCAATGACCATTTGAATGCCCTTAGTGTTGGCGAGTCCACTACTGTTGCAGGCAGGGCATTCCATGCCCTTACTACTCTCTGAGTAAAGGACCTACCTCTGACATCTGTCCTATATCTATCTCCCCTCAATTTAAAGGTATGTCCCCTCGTGCTAGACATCACCATCCGAGGAAAAAGGCTCTCACTGTCCACCCTATCCAATCCTCTGATCATCTTGTATGCCTCAATTAAGTCACCTCTTAACCTTCTTCTCGCTAACGAAAACAGCCTCAAGTCCCTCAGCCTTTCCTCATAAGATCTTCCCTCCATACCAAGCAACATTCTGGTAAATCTCCTCTGCACCCTTTCCAATGCTTCCACATCCTTACTATAATGCGGCGACCAGAATTGGACGCAATACTCCAAATGCGGCCGCACCAGAGTGTTGTATAGCTGCAACATGACCTCATGGCTCCTAAACTCAATCCCTCTACCAATAATAGCTAACACACCGTATGCCTTCTTAACAACCCTCTCAACCTAGGTGGCAACTTTCAGGGATCTATGTACATGGACACCGAGATCTCTCTGCTCATCCACACTGCCAAGAATCTTACCATTAGCCCAGTACTCAGTCTTCCTGTTATTCCTTCCAAAATGAATCACCTCACACTTTTCTGCATTAAACTCCATTTGCCACCTCTCAGCCCAGCGCTGCAGCTTATCTATGTCCCTCTGTAACTTGTAACATCCTTCCGCACTGTCCACAACTCCACCGACTTCAGTGTCATCTGCAAATTTACTCACCCATCCTTCTACGCGCTCCTCCAGGTCATTTATAAAAATGACAAACAGCAGTGGCCCCAAAACAGATCCTTGTGGTACACCACTAGTAACTGGACTCCAGTCTGAACATTTCCCATCAACCACCGCCCTTTGTCTTCTTCCAGCTAGCCAATTTCTGATCCAAACTGCTAAATCACCCTGAATCCCATGCCTCCGTATTTTCTGCAGTAGCCTACCATGGGGAACCTTATCAAACGCTTTACTGAAATCCATATACACCACATCAACTGCTTTACCCTCATCCACCTGTTTGGTCACCTTCTCAAAGAACTCTATAAGGTTTGTGAGGCACGACCTACCCTTCACAAAACCGTGTTGACTATCTCTAATCAAATTATTCCTTTCCAGATGATTATACATCCTATCTCTTATAAACCTTTCCAATATTTTGCCCACAACAGATGTAAGGCTCACTGGTCTATAGTTACCGGGGTTATCTCTACTCCCCTTCTTGAACAAGGGGACAATATTTGCTATCCTCCAGTCTTCTGGCACTATTCCTGTAGACAAAGATGACTTAAAGATCAAGGCCAAAGGCTCAGCAATCTCCTCCCTAGCTTCCCAGAGAATCCTAGGATAAATCCCATCCGGCCCAGGTGACTTATCTATTTTCACACTTTCCAGAATTGCTAACACCACCTCCTTATGAACCTCAAGCCCTTCTAGTCTAGTAGCCTGAATCTCAGTACTCTCCTCGACAACATTGTCTTTCTCCTGTGTGAATACTGACGAAAAATATTCATTTAGCACCTCTCCTATCTCCTCGGACTCCAAGCACACCTTCCCACTACTGTCCTTGACTGGCCCTACTCTTACCCTAGTCATTCTTTTATTCCTGACATATCTATAGAAAGCTTTCGGGTTATCCTTGATCCGACCTGCCAAAGACTTCTCATGTCCCCTCCTGGCTCTTCTTAGCTCTCTCTTTAGGTCCTTCCTAGCTAACTTGTAACTCTCGAGCGCCCTAACTGAACCTTCATGTCTCATCTTTACATAAGTCTCCTTCTTCCTCTTGACAAGTGTTTCGACTGCTTTAGTAAACCACGGTTCCCTCGCTCGAACAGAGGAGTTCGGAGCAGAAGTCGGCAATTCAGCCCTTTGAGCCTGCTCCACCATTCAATCAGCTCATGGCTGATCTCTTCCTGGTCTCAAATCCACCTCTCTACCTGTTGCCCATATCCCTTTAACACACTTTTTAAAATCAGAAATATATCTATCTCCTTCTCAAAATCATTTAATGACTCAGACTCCACCGCACTATGGGGCAGCGAGTTCCACACATTCACCACCCTCTGCGAGAAGTAGTTCCTCCTCATCTCAGCTCCCTATATACAACCTTGCCCTCCCTTATTTCCTCCTCAGACAGGAGTTTATCCTGCAGCAGTATAGGTGGCAGCATGGAAACGACGACACCTCATTCCTCATGAAGTCCCTCACCTGCACATACCTGACCCTATTCCCCTTCGGCAACTGGTACGCCCCCTCCAGCTTCTCAAAGTCTGCAAACCTCCCTCCAACAAACAAATCCCGAAAATATTCTATCCGCACTTGCCGCCACCTCGAATGCCCTCAAACTGGCCCCTCTACAGGAGACCGCCTCCACCCGTCCCCACACCGATCGCTCTTCCACTGCCCATCTCCTAACCATTGCAATGTTTGCTGCCCAAGAGTAGTTTAGCAAGCTCAGCAACGCTAACGACCCCCCCCCCCCCCCCCCCCCCGCCAACCCCCCGCCACCCCCCCGCCCCCTGCCATCTATCCCTCTCCAAGAACGTCCCCCATGGAGCCTTCCCCGCCCACACGAACCTCAAAATCATCCCATCAACCTTCCTAAAAAAAAGACTTGGGCTCAAAAGTCAGGAGGTTCTGGAACACAAACAAAAACTTTGGCAACACCGTCATCTTTATCTGGACCCGACCAGCCAATGACAATGGCAGCACATCCCACTTCTTAACGTCTGCCTTCATTTTTTTTTTTAAATTTAGAGTACCCAATTAATTTTTTCCAATTAAGGGGCAACTTAGCGTGGCCAATCCACCTACCCTGCACATCTTTGGGTTGTGGGGGCGAAACCCACGCAAACATGGAGAGAATGTGCAAACTCCACACAGTCAGTGACCCAGAGCCGGGATCGAACCTGGGACCTCGGCGCCATGAGGCAGTAGTGCTAACCACTGCGCCACCGTGCTGCCCTTACCTTCCACCAATCGCGCCAAGTTCAACTTATGCAGCTGGGCCCAACTCCGCATTACCTGTATTGCAAAGTAATGAAAACTCACCCCTATTAAACGGGACAGCAGTTCCCTTAGCTTCCTCTCCTGGCCCCCCGAGCGTTAGTTGGGAATATCTCACTTTTCCGCATGTCAAGCTTGTACCCCAAAAAGTGGCCAATCTCCCCCAAAATCCCCATGATCCTGTCGAAGCTCCCGCCCGGGTCCAAAATGTACATTAGGAGATCATCCGCGTACAAAGAAACTGGGTGCTCGACACTCCCCCTCCCTCAGTACAATACCCGTCCACCCCCTCGAGCCCCTAAGTGCCATTACCAACGGCCCAATCACCAGGTCAAAGAGCAATGGGGAGAGCGGGCACCCCCGCCTTGTGCCCCAGGGCAAACTAAAGTACTCCAAGCTGACCTTGTTAGTCCGAACACTCGCCTTTAGGTGCCTTATGCAGCAGCCAAGACCAGTCCACAAATCCCCAGCCCCAGCACCTTGAATCAGTACGGCCACTCCACCTGATCGAAAGTTTTCTCCGCGTCCATCACTAAAACCGCTTCAACCTCTCAGCACCGGAGGGCAACACAATTACATTAAGTGATCTCCGTACATTCGGCAACAGCTGCGGCCCCTTCACAAATCCCGTCTGATCCTCAACTATCGCTCCCAGCACACAATCCTCTCTCCTCGTCGCCAGCACCTTAGCCAACAACTTCACATCTACATTCAACAATGAGGTTGGGGTGTGTGCTCCACACTGCTCCAGGTCCTTGTCTTTCTCTACAATATGCGAAATCGAAGCCTGAGACAGTGCGGGGGCGAAGCTCTTCCCTCGCCATCGACTCATTATACATCTCGCCTAGCAGAGGCCCCAGCTCCAACCCAAACATCTTATGGCTTGACTGGAAACCTGTCCGGACTTGGGGCCTTCCCCACCTGCACTGACTCATGCAATCCATCACCTCCCTCTACCCGATCAGTGCCCCTAGCCCCTGCACCCACGCATCCTCCACCCTCGGAAACTCCAGCTCATTCAAAAACTGCCTCATCCCTTCATTCCCCCACTGGAGGCTCCGAGCTATACAATCTCCAGTAGAAAGCCTCAAAAACCCTTGTTCACTCCCTCCTGCTCCAATACCACTATACCCCTTTCCTCCCTCAGCCTCCCAATCTCCCTCGCTGCCTCCTGCTTCCTCAGCTGGTGAGCAACTATCCTGCTGGCTTTCCCCCCGTTCTCATATACCACCCCCCTGCCTCTACACAATTTGCCCCACCGCCTTTGACGTGGACACCACCCCAAACTCCATCTGGTGCCTCAGTCTCTCCTTTAGTAGCGCCTCCTCAGGTGCCATTGGGTACCTCTGGTCCATCCTCAGTATGGCCTCCACCAACCTCAACCTTCGGCCCGCTCCACCCTCTCCCCATGCGCCCAATCAAAACAAGCTCCCCCCTTATCACCACTTTCAGTCCTTCCCCGTATTATTCTGCTCCATGTAGTTCCAACTGGCCACCCTCACCCTTTCGCGCACACCCTTATCCGCCAATAGCCCCACATCTAACCTCCAGTGCAGCCGCTGTTCCTCCCCCTTCGCCAAGTCCACCCAATGCGGCACATGGTCCGGACATCACGATTGCTGAATATTCCGCTCCAGCTACCCCGGCCAACCGCGGCTTACCTAAGACAAAGAAATCAATCCGGGAGTACACCCCGTGCGATAAAATAAGAAAACTCCTTTGCCCTCGGCCTCTCAAACCGCCCTGGTTCCCCCCCCCCCCCCCCCCCCCCCAAATATGTTCAATAAACCCCAACAGCTCCTTTGCCATGGCCGAAACATTCAGAGACCTAGGGCACAGCTGGTCCAACCAATCAGCCGATGCATGTCCGGGTCCCCCCCCCCCCCCCCCCATGCTTGACCGCACAAACCTCTCTTTCCAGCCCAAAACCACCAGCTATGCCTGGACCATGTGTTCCTTTACTTCACACTGTGGACAGTACCTTACCCGGTCCCACATTAGCCCTTCCTACGCCACACCCTTAAACGACAGTTATTGCAGGAGATTAGGAGAATCCAGTCTACCCCAGCTTTTAAAGTCTTTTTATCAATTTAAATTTAACATTTATTAGCGTTACCATCCACTGAACCCTTACTATCAATATTCTGGGGCTAACATCAAGTAGAAACTGAACTGGACTCGCCACATAAATACTGCAGCCTCCAAGAGCATGTCAGAGACGGGAAATTCTGCGGAGAGTATCTCACCTGACATCTCAACTCCTCCAGCCATCGATAAGGCACAAGCCAGGAGAGTGGCAGAAAAAGAGCTGAATACCAGAGGTGAGGTGAGATTAACTTCCCTTGACATCGAGCAGCATTTGACCGAGTGCGGCATCAAGGAACCCGAGCAAAACAAGTCAGTGGGAATCAGGGGGAAAACTGCGCTGTTTGGAGTCATACCCGGCACAAAGGAAGATGATTGTGGTAGTTGGAGGCCAATCATCTCAGCTCCAGGACATCAGTGCAGGAGTTCCTCAGGGTAGTGTCCTAGGCCCAACCATCTTCAGCTGCTTCATCAATAACCTCCCTTCCATCACAAGATCAGGGGCGGGATTCTCCGACCCCCCGCCGGGTCAGAGAATCGCCGGGGGCTGGCGTGAATCCCGCCCCCGCCGGTTGTCGAATTTTCCAGCACCGGATATTCGGCGGGAGCGGGAATCGCACCAGTCGGCGGGCCCCCCCACCACCCCGGCGATTCTCCAGCCCGCGATGGGCCGAAGTCCCGCTGCTGGATTGCCTGTCCCGCTGGCGCGAATCAAACCACCTCTCTTCCCGGCGGGACTACGCGGCGCAGGCGGGCTCCTGGTGGGGGCACGGGGCGATCTGGCCCCGGGGGGTGCCCCCACAGTGGCCTGGCCCGCGATTGGGGCCCACCGATCTGCGGGCGGGCCTATGCCGTGGGGGCACTCTTTTCCCTCCGATTCGGCCACAGCCTTCACCATGGCCGACGCGTACGAGACACCCCCACCCCGCGCATGCGCGGGGTTGACGTCAGCAGCCGCTGATGCTCCCGTGCATGCGCGGACTTCCACCGGCCGGCGAAGTCCTTTCGGCCCCGGCTGGCGTGCCAACCACTCTGGCGCGGGCCTAGCCCCTCAAGGTGTGGATTTGGGGCGGCCCGACGCCGGAGTGGTTCCCGCCACTGCATCCCGCCGGGACCCCCCCGCCCCGCTGGGTAGGGGAGAATCTCGGCCCAGAAGTGGGGGTGTTTGCGGATGTCTGCACAATGTTCAGCACCATTCGCGACTCCTCAGATAATGAAGCAGTCCGTGTCCAAATGCAGCAAGACCTGGACAATATCCAGACTTGGGCTGACAAGTGGCAAGTTACATTCGCGCCACACAAGTGCCAGGCAATGACCATCTCCTACAAGAGAGAATCTAACCATCCCCCCGTGACATTCAATGGCATTACCATCGCTGAATCCTCCACAATCAACATCCTGGGGGTTACCATTGATCAGAAACTGAACTAGACCAGCCATATTAATACTGTGGCTACCAGAGCAGGTCAAAGAGTAGGCGAGTAACTCACCTCCTGACCCCCAAAAGCCTGTTCACCATCTACATGTCAGGAGTGTAATGGAATACTCTCCACTTGCCTGGATGAGTGCAGCTCCAACAACACTCAAGAAGCTCAACACCATCCAGGCCAAAGCAGCCCCGCTTGATTGCTCCTCCTTCCACAAGCATTCAATCCCTCCAGCCCCGTGAACAATGGCAGCCGTGTGTACCAGCGACAAGATGCACTGCAGGATCTCGTTAAGGTTCCTTAGGCTGCACCGTCCAAACACACGACCACTACCACCTGGATGGACAAGAGCAGCAGATACCTCGTAACCTTACCACCTGGACGTTCCCCTCCAAGTCACACACCACCCCGACTTGGAAATATATCGCCGTTCCTTCACTGTCACTGGGTCAAATTCCTGGAACACCCTCGCTCACAGCATTGTGGGTGTGCCTACGCCTCAGGGACTGCAGTGGGTCAAGAAGGCAGCTCACAACCACCTTCTGAAGGGCAACGAGAGATGGGCAATGCCAGCGACTCCCACATCCCGGAAATGAATAAAAAAATAAATAAAATTCTCCATTTGCCTGGATGAGTGCAGTTCCAACACCATTCAGGAAGTGTGACACTATCCATGTCAAAGCAGCCTGTTTGATCAACACCCCATCCACCACCTTAAACATTTGCTCCTTCCACCACTGGCAAACAGTGGTAGCAGTGTGTACCACCTACAACCTGCACTGCAGCAACACATCAGATTTCTTTCGACAAGCACAATTCAAACTCCCCGGCCTCTACCACCAAGAAGGACAAGAGCAACTGATGCCGGGCACACTACCAGCTGCAAGTCTCCCTCCAGTCCACACATCATCCTGACTTGGAACGATATCGCAGTTCCCTTATCGCACTGGATAAAATCCTGGAACTCCCTTGCTAATAGATTGGCGTACTGTTGTACCCTCAATAACGACGCTTAGGACTTCCGGTTGCGGCTATGCTGAGCTAAGTCGCACGTTCGGCAGCTCCCGCCAGAAACGGACATTTGGGCTCTTTTTAGGGGCCCTGGCGGCATTTCTTCGACGGTTCCCAGTGTGGGAAGGTGACAGTACGATTTCCCCGGCACTGTATGGATTGGACCAGGAGTGGAGCGGTGAAAAAAAGTAATTCTGGTGCAGCGAAAAGTGCGAGGGAGGGAAGGCAAGATGACGGCGGGTGGAGACCAGGCAGCGTGGGCGCAGTGGGCGCGAGAGCAGCAGGAGTTTCTCAAGCGCTGCTTCACGGAATTGAAAGCAGGGCTGCTGGAGCCGATGAAGGCTTCGATCGACAAGCTGGTCGGGACCCAGAAGGCCCAAGGGGCGGCGATCCAGGAGGTGTGGCAGAAGGCCTCGGAGAATGAGGATGAGATATTGGGCCTGGCGGTGAAGGTGGAGATGCTGCATAAGAAATGGCAGGAGAAGTTCGAGGACATGGAGAATCGGTCGAGGAGGAAGACCCTGCGGATTCTGGGTCTCCCGGAGGGAGTGAAGGGGTCGGATGCTGGAGCATACGTGGTCACAATGTTGAACACGTTGATGGGCGCGGGTGCCTTCCCGAGGCCCCCTGGAGCTGGATGGGGCCCACCGAGTCCTGGCGAGGAGGCCCAAGTCTAACGAGCCACCGCGGGCGGTATTGGTGCGGTTCCACCGCTTGGTGGACAGGGAGTGTGTCCTAACATGGGCAAAAAAGGAGCGGAGCAGCAGGTGGGAGAATGCAGAGGTCCGTATATACCAGGACTGGAGCGCGGAGGTGGCCAAGAAGAGGGCCGGGTACAATCGCGCTAAGGCGGTTCTGCATCGGAAGGGGGTGAAATTCGGGATGCTGCAGCCGGCACGACTGTGGGTCACGTTTAAGGACCGGCACCGTTACTTTGAGATGTCGGAGGAGGCGTGGACTTTTATTCAGGCCGAAAAGTTGGACACGGACTGAGGGTCGGTTGTGAGGGGAGGTCTCGGGGGGCTATTGTGGTTACTGTGCTTTGGGGGATGTTGGGGGATGTTCTGTTCTGTATTGTTTCCTTGGGTGCTGGGTGGGGTAGGGTGAAATGGTTCGAAGGGGGGTTTTGTGAGAGTGTGGGCGTCGGTGGTTGGAAGTACGGGGCCCCGTTGGGGGAAGGGGAGATGGGAGGCCCGAGGTGGGGGAGCTGGGATTAGGCCGCAAAAGGGAGCTGCGGCAGAGAGGGCGGGGCCGGTCTGATGGAAAGCGCGGGCTTTTTCCCACGCTCGGGAAGGAAGGGGGCAGGGCCGGGGGGGAAGGGCGGTGTTGGAGAGGAGCACCCGCTGATGGACAGGAGGGGGGGGTAGACTGCCACACTGGGGGGTCGACGGAGTGGCGGGAGTGGCCGGGGTCAGCAGGAGTCAGCTGACTTACGGGAGTGCTATGGGGGGATCAACGCAGCTAGGGGGGGAACCAAGCTGGGGGGGGGGGGGGAACTGGGTTGCTGCTGCATTGGCCAAAGGGGAGCTGGAGCTCGGAGAGAGAGTCGGGGCGGGGGTCTGCCGCTGGGGGGGAATGGAGAGTGCGGGAGGCGCGGGCACGTGGCTGGCCTAGAAAAGGGGGTGGCTAATCAGCAGGGGCGGGGGGGGGGGGGTGGGCGGGAAGCCCCCTGATCCGGCTGATAACTTGGAATGTGAGAGGCCTGAACGGGCCGGTCAAGAGGGCCCGTGTGTTCGCGCGCCTGTGGGTCGTATAGGCCAATCTCTCTCCTCAACGTGGACGCGAAGCTGTTAGTGAAGGTGTTGGCTACCAAAATTGAGGACTGTGTCCCGGGGGTGATTCACGAGGACCAGACGGGTTTTGTTCAGGGAAGGCAGCTGAATACCAATGTGCGGAGGCTCCTTAACGTAATCATGATGCCTGCAGTTGAGGGGGAAGCGGAGATAGTGGCGGCGATGGACGCGGAGAAGGTCTTCGATTGGGTGGAGTGGGGGCACCTCTGGAAGTGTTGAGGAGGTTTGGGTTCGGGGAGGGGTACATTAGTTGGGTTAGGCTACTTTACGAAGCCCCGGTGGCGAGTGTGGCCACGAATTGGAGGAGGTCGGAATACTTTTGGCTGTACCGGGGGATGAGGCAGGGGTGCCCCCTGTCCCTCTTGCTATTTGCATTGGCAATTGAGCCTTTGGCTATGGCTCTAAGGGAGTCCAGGAACTGGAGGGGGCTGGTCCGTGGGGGGGGGGGGGGGGGGGGGGGGAGGAACACCGGGTATCGTTGTATGCTGATGATCTGTTACTTTGTGGCGAACCCAGGGGGGGATGCCAGAGGTGATGCGGATCCTCAGGGAGTTTGGGGACTTTTCCGGGTATAAGCTCAACGTGGGGAAGAGTGAGCTCTTCGTGGTACACCCAGGGGACCAGGGAAGGGGGATAGACAAACTTCCAATGAAGAGGGTGGAAAGGAGTTTTTGGTACCTAGGGATCCAGGTGGCCAGGAGCTGGGGGGCCCTGCACAAGCTCAACTTGACGAGGCTGGTGGAGCAGATGGAGGAGGAGTTTAAAAGGTGGGATATGCCTGCCACTCTCCCTGGTGGGTAGGGTACAGTCGGTGAAGATGACGGTGCTCCCGAGGTTCCTTTTTATATTCCACTGCCTCCCCATCCTGATCACTAAGGCCTTTTTTAAGAGGGTCAGTAGGAGCATCATGGGATTCATGTGGGCGAAAAAGACCCCGAGGGTGAGAAGGGTGTTTCTGGAGCGGAGTAGGGACAGAGGAGGGTTAGCGTTACCTAATCTGTGTGGGTATTACTGGGCTGCCAATGTGGCGATGATACGAAAGTGGGTAATGGAGGGGGAAGAGGCGACGTGGAAGAGGCTGGAGATGGCGTCCTGTGTGGGCGCGAGTCTGGGAGCGCTGGTGACAGCACCGCTGCTGCTCCCGCCGACTAGGTACACCATGAGTCCGGTGGTGGCGGCGACTTTGGAAATTTTGGGGCAGTGGAGACGCCACAGGGGTGAGGTAGAGGCTTCGGTTTGGTCCCCGATCCGGGAGAACCATCGGTTCGTCCCGGGGAGAATGGATGGAAGGTTCCTGAGCTGGCACAGGGCGGGAAGTAGAAGACCTGTTTTTAGATGGGACGTTTGCGAGCCTTGGGGCGCTGGAGGAAACATTTGGGCTTCCCCCCGGAAATGCCTTCAGGTACATGCAGGTAAGGGCGTTTGTAAGACGGCAGGTGAGGGAGTTCCCACTGCTTCCAGCACTCGGGATCCAGGATAGGGTGCTCTCGGGGGGGTGGGTTGGAGAGGGCAGGGTCTTGGCGATCTACCAGGAGATGCAGGAGGGGGAGGAGACCTCGGTGGAGGAGCTAAAGGGTTAAATGGGAGGAGGAGCTTGGGAGGAGATAGACGAGGGTGCGTGGGCAGACTCCCTGGGTAGGGTTAATTCTTCCTCCTCTTGCGCCAGGCTTAGCCTGATACAATTTAAGGTTCTTCACAGAGCGCATATGACAGGGGCGAGGCTGAGCAGGTTCTTTGGGGTGGAAGACAGGTGTGG
The DNA here is from genome assembly GCF_047496885.1 of Scyliorhinus torazame. Classification (NCBI taxonomy): domain Eukaryota; kingdom Metazoa; phylum Chordata; class Chondrichthyes; order Carcharhiniformes; family Scyliorhinidae; genus Scyliorhinus; species Scyliorhinus torazame. The sequence continues at coordinate 180,345,087 of NC_092723.1, read as the reverse complement.
GAGGTGCTCGGGGAGCCCACATGTTCTGGGCGTGCCCAGCGCTGGATGGGTTCTGGAGGGGGTATTTTGAGGACGGTGTCTGTTATAACTGCCTGCTTACCATTGGCTGGGGACTAATGACAATCCCACAATCCTGTGGGAGTATGAGCTTCCCCAATGAGGGGAGCGGAGAAATCATTAGCAGACTCCCTGTATAAATAAAGCTGGCCAGTTTGGAACTAGCAGGAAGGAGTAAGCAGCAAGTGAGGTTGCTGCTGTTATATATATATGTGTTATTGTAAATAAATATTATTTCTTGTATCCTTGAAACTCTTGCTGGATTCTTCGTGGCCCTCACAAAACTGGCGACGAGGATGGGATGTTATAAGCTACCTGCTTACCATTGGCTGGGGACTAATGACAATCCCACAATCCTGTGGGAGTATGAGCTTCCCCAATGAGGGGGGCGGAGACATCATTAGCAGACTCCCTGTATAAATAAAGCTGGCCAGTTTGGAACTAGCAGGAAGGAGTAAGCAGCAAGTGAGGTTGCTGCAGTTATGTATATATGCTGGATTCTTCGTGGCCCTCACAAAAGTGTCTAAGGTGGTGGACACCCGGGTTAAGCCGAGCTGGGGGTTAGCACTATTTGAGGTATCGGACGAGCCGGGAATGCAGGAGGCGAAAGAGGCCGGTATTCTGGCCTTTGCGTCCCTGGTAGCTGGGTGTATTTTGTGTTTTCTACTGTGTTTATTATTGCTTAATGGGGGGTTTGTATATTGGGGGAATTTGTGATGTAGTTGTAAGATGTTTATTTATGTGTTCTTTGTTTTTCTTTTTTCTGTAAGGGGGGGTTTGTTGAAAATATGTAAAAATGTGAATAAAAATATTTCTAAAAAAAAATAACGACGCTTAGAGAGTAAACGGTAAAGAAGGCTTTAATAAGCTAAGAACTAGCCTGGTGCCGAGACGGGTGCTTCCTCGGTGCCGCCCACAAGGCAGCCCCTTATATACGGCTCCCAGTGGGCGGAGCCGGTGGCGGAGTCCCCCAGGGTTCCAAGCTCCGGTCTTAAAGGGGACATCACCTTACATGATGATAAGGGTACTGTAATACATTAACCGTTCATCACACGTACCTATAGCACATGGCCTGCAGTTTTCCAAGAAGACATCACACCTCCTAAAGGCAATTAGGAATGGCCAAGAAATGCTGGCCTTGCTGTAACAGCCACATTCTATGAAAGAATATTTTTAAAAATGTACTTGTTCTCCAATGTCCACGGCATCATGTTGAATTGGATTTAAATGTTCATGACGTATTATTGATCTGCCCATTTGGCGGACTTAAATCATGTACCCATAGGTCTTCAGAAAGTACCCTTTATCC